>NC_045961.1:86198031-86250531 GCF_010909765.2 Amblyraja radiata | reverse complement strand
AAAATTGCACCAGATAAATTTGAAGGAGGTAGAATTCCCAGATTTAATTTCATGTTTTTAAATGTAATAAATATACCAGTATTTAACGTGCTAGTGTTCTGAACAAGACCAACATCATAAATTTAAGGCACAAGCATCCAGCAGTGAAATTTGTGATGGGATTAGAATTGAGAAACAGTATGGCATGTATTTGAATAGATTTTTCCTTGTGAATCTCTTCAGTTTGGTCTTTTCCTCTCTGTCCCCTTGGTAGAGGAATGTGTCATATTAAAATCCAGTGATTCACATGAATTAGCTGTGGCTGTTCATTGGAAACTTGCCCCTTATTCAGATGAACGCAGCATGGCTATTGCTGACTTATCCCGAATAACCCTCCCTTTAGAGGGAAGTTACAACGAGTACTTTTGGGTGGTTTGTATTGCAGTGAAATTGTTCTGTAAAGTGCAACCTATAAGTCCGTGGATGCAGATTCAACAGGAGATTTGAAAGGAGAAGTGGGCAAATCTCATGCAGGGGTGGCACAGTGACACAGAGGTAGAGTTGCTGCCTTACAGCACAAGGGACCGAGATTCAGCTGAATAACCAATGGAACTTCAAATTGTGGACAGGTGCAAGCCATATGTTTCAGGACTGTACACAAAAATGCTGGAGAAACTCAGCGGGTGCAGCAGTCTGAAGAAGGGTTTCGGCCCGAAACGTTGCCTATTTCCTTCGCTCCATAGATGCTGCTGCACCCGCTGAGTTTCTCCAGCATTTTTGTGTACCTTCGATTTTCCAGCATCTGCAGTTCCTTCTTAAACACAATGTTTCAGGACTGTGGTGGAGAGATAGACCAGTGAGGTTCCAGAAAATACTTTGAAGGCAATGGAGTTAGTCATGGACCCCACTAGTTAGGTTAGGGTTGGTAAGACTGCGCTTGGAGCACTGCTGAATGTACATAGAAGTGAACTGAAGAAAAACTAAGCAGCATCAATGGAAAGTGAAACAATTAATACCAAGTATATTTGTAACTGGATACAAACTGTCTTCTCATAACGAGCAAGTTGGGCTTTTACTAACGACTGTACATTGGTTTTGTCTGTTATGTCAGAAGATGCACACAAGTTACTCAAAATGACAACCATATCTCCACCATATGGCTTCAAAACCATGTAAAACTGATATGAATGTCTGAAAATGGGAAGAGGGAGGCAACTAATTCTGCCATTTGTAGGAACAAATGTATGTGCGCACGTCAGTCTTGTGAATGTAATAATATTATGTGCCCTAGTTTAAATGTAGGTGCGTCCATAGATCGGGTGTTTGTAACTCGGGCACGTTCTGCACTGATGATCAGTTTTGATCATGTTGCCTTTTGTGGGAGCTTACTGTGCACAAACTGGCAGCTGCATTTGGTACACCGTAGTGGGCATTGAGCTTCAAATGCTCTTCACTGCTAGAGCACAGAATAAGGACATCCGGAGGTGATGAAATGTACTGTAGCTTCTTTATTCAATCCATCCCTCCGTATGATGAATGCAGATTATTTAGGATTACTCCAGAGCAATCTGTCTGATGGAAGAATGCCTATAATTCATTTGCTAATGGGATGCTCTGTGATTTCTGTGGGATTTATATAATGTTAAGCATTATTTAATTATTCTAAAACTACCCAAGCAATTTAAAAGATGGATTTGGGAGTTCTTTGCAAACAATATATAACTTTGTTCTTCGGTGGTGTAGTTGATTAAAACAATTCAATTAGAGAACAGCTTTTAGCAATGATGTCACATATTGGTTGGACCCATTTCCAATACTGCCATAGACGTGTTCAGTATAATGAGTTTTGCAAAGAGAAAGTTGCTTGGCTCGCCAGGTTATTTCTGTGTCAATCTTTCCGGAGTCATTTTTATATTGGTTGCACTTTGATCATTTTTTTCTTGGTGCAATCCAAATATATGGTATGTTAGTATTCATAGCAAAAGGATTTGAGTATAGGAGCAGGAAGGTTCTACAGCAGTTGTACAGGGTCTTGGTGAGACGACACCTGGAGTATTGCATACAGTTTTGGTCTCCTCATCTGAGGAAAGACATTCTTGCCATAGAGGGACTACAGAGAAGGTTCACCCGACGGATTCCTGGGATGTCAGGACTTTCATATGAAGAAAGAATGGATAGACTTGGTTTGTACTTGCTAGAATTTAGAAAATTGAGGGGGGATCTTATAGAAACTTACAAAATTCTTAAGGGGTTGGACAGGCTAGATGCAGGAAGATTGTTCCCGATGTTGGGGAAGTCCAGAACAAGGGGTCACAGTTTAAGGATAAGGGCGAAATATGTTAGGACCAAAATGAGAAAAACATTTTTCACACAGAGAGTGGTGAATCTCTGGAATTCTCTGCCACAGATGGTAGTTGAGACCAGTTCATTGACTATATTTAAGAGGGATTTAGATGTGGCCCTTGTGGCTAAAGGTATCAGGGGGTATGGAGAGAGGGCAGGTACAGGATAGGCAGGAGTTGGATGATCAGCCATGATCATTTTGAATGGCGGTGCAGGCTCGAAGGGCCAAATGGCATACTCCTGCACCTATTTTCTATGTTTCTATGTAGGGTACCAGGACATAATTCAGCCTTCTAAGCCTGTTCTGTTCTTTGAAAGAGCATCTAACATCAACCTGGTCTCCTCCCAAAGCTCTGCGAGTTTTTCTTTTTCCATGATCTCGCAATTCCCTTTTAAAAATTCTTGTTTAAACCATTTCCACTCCATTTTCAGAATACAAGTCCCATATCACAGCATCTCGCTGAGTAAAAATACTCCAGTTCTCTGGCGCTCCCTGTCTCTCTGGGTTCTCTGGGCAACCACCATTCTGCCCCTGGCAGCAGCTTCTCACAGTGCCCCAGATCGAAGCTCTTCATAACTCAAATCAACCTCCCTTCCATTGACTCCGTTTACACATCACGCTGCCTCGGCATAATTAGATTAGATTAGATTAGATTAGATTCGTTTTATTGTCATTCAGACCTTTCGGTCTGAACGAAATTTTGTTTCCCTGCAGTCATACATATAATTTTTAAAAATGGCAAAAACACACAATCAACACAAATTTAACATCCACCACAGTGAGTTCACCAAACACCTCCTCACTGTGGTGGAAGGCAAAATCTTAAAGTCTCTGTCTCTTCCCCCTTTGTTCTCCCTCTGCGCCGAGGCGACGGTTCAAACTCCGCGGGTGGTTGCTGCCTCCGCCGCAACTCCAGGGCCGAGTCGGGTCTCCGCCGCTGCTGCTGCTGCCGCCACCGCAGCTTCTGTGCCGAGCCGGGTCTCCGCTGCTGCTGCTGCCGCCGCTAGAGCTTCGGGGCCGAGTCAGGTCTCCGCTGCTGCTGCTGCCGCCACCGCAGCTTCTGTGCCGAGCCGGGTCTCCGCTGCTGCTGCTGCCGCCGCCACAGCCTCGGGGCCGAGTCAGGTCTCCGCTGCCGCTGCTGTTGCTGCTACAGCTCCAGGGCCGAGCCGGGTCTCCGCTGCTGCTGCTGTTGCTGCTACAGCTCCAGGGCCGAGCCGGGTCTCCGCTGCCGCTGCTGCCGCTGCTACAGCTTCGGTGCCGAGTCCGGTCTCCGCTGCCGCTGCTGCCGCCGCCACAGTTTCGGGGCCAAGCCGGGTCTCCGCTGCCGCTGCTGCCGCCGCCACAGTTTCGGGGCCGAGTCAGGTCTCCGCTGCTGCCGCTGCTACAGCTTCGGTGCCGAGTCCGGTCTCCGCTGCTGCCGCCGCCGCCGCCACAGTTTCGGGGCCGAGTCAGGTCTCCGCTGCCGCCGCCGCTACAGCTTCGGGGCCGAGTCAGGTCTCCGCTGCCGCCGCTGCTGCCGCTACAGCTCCGATGCCGCCAGCCCCGCCATTAGGCCTCGGCACAGACGGAGACGGGGAATACGACCGAAGAAAAAGTCGCATCCCCCGAAGGAAGAGACCAAAACATGTTTCTCCCACCCCACCCACACACATACACAACTTAATAAAACAAAATTAACTAAAACATGACAATGAACAAAACGAAAGAAAAAAACAGACGGACTGCAGGTGGGCCGCAGCTGTTAAGCCAGCGCCGCCATCTAATCAAGGGCGAGTCGCACCCTGGCCACTCCTTCTTCTCCCCAGGCAAGAGGTACAATGACGTAGTTGTAGAATTGCTGCCTTACAGTGCCAGAGTCCGGGGTTGGATCCTGACTGCGGGCATTGGCTGTACAGAGTTTGTGAGTTCTCCCTGTGACTGCTTGGGTTTTCTCCAGTTTCCTTCCACATTCCAAAGACGCGCAAGTTTGTAGGTTATTGGACTTCTTGTAAATCGCCTCTAGTGCCTTGGATAGAACTAGTGTACGAGGTGATCGCTGGTTGGTGTGGACTCGGTGGGCCGAAGGGCCTGTTTCCACACTGTATCTCAAACTAAACTAAACTTACACTTCTGAACTGCAAAGAAAACAATCCGAGCTTCCCCATCCCTCCCAGTGAGCTGAAGTCCATCATCCCTGGGGCCCTTCCAGTGATTCTCCTGCACAGTCTGAGGTTGAGACATGCTCATGGGTGATGGCCAAGCACAGCATGACATTCCGCAGGGATGTTGGCAGTGGGACAGTGTTACAACTTTTTCAGTAATTATCACCAACTCAGGGACCTTTACCCGGAGAAGAATTTAAGGATAGCGATGGAAATGCTATTGCCTTGCTGGAACAACGCAAGTGACACTCAACTGGAATTTTCCGTGTTTTGTTTTTCAGATTCCCAGCTCAAGGGTATAGTGACCAGGTTATATTGCAGGCAAGGTTTCTACCTGCAGATGAACGCAGATGGAGCTGTTGACGGAACAAAGGATGACAGCACTAATTCCAGTGAGTGGTGAATGTGTTTTCAATCTGCTGCACCTTTTGTTAACCGAATTGGACTATCCAGGGCTTGTGAAAATGCACGGTATATTCAGGTTGTGGACGCAGCCCAGACCATTACACAAACCAACCATCCTTCCATTAACTCTATGTACACTTCACGCTGCATCGGCAAGGTCATAGCGTAATCAAGGACGAGTCGCACCCTGGGCACTCCCTCTTATTCCCTCTCTCATCATTGGGACGACAGATGGCACAATGGGCTAAGTGTTCGACTAGCAACCGGAAGGTAGCCGGTTCGAATCCCGCTTGGAGTGCATACTGTCGTTGTGTCCTTCGGCAAGACACTTCACCCACCTTTGCCTGTGTGTGAATGTGTGTGAGTGATTGGTGGTGGTCGGAGGGGCCGTAGGCGCAGATTGGCAGCCACGCTTCCGTCAGTCTGCCCAGGGCAGCTGTGGCTACAGAAGTAGCTTACCACAACCGAGTGTGACTGAGGAGTGAATGAATAATGCGATGTAAAGCGCCTTGAGTATTAGAAAGGCGCTATATAAATCCCATCCATCATTATTATTATCAGGCAAGAGGTATAGAACTGTGAAAATGTACACCTCCAGATTCAGGGACAGTTTCTTCCAAGCTGTTATCAGGCAAATGAACCATCCCACCATTGACTAGAGGCCTGAGCTACTATCTACCTCATTGGAGACCCTCGGACTATTTGTATCTGTACACTGGATGGCTCGATTGCAATCATGTATTGTCATTCCTCTGACTGGTTAGCATGCTACAAAAGCTTTTCACTGTACCTCAGTACACATGACGATACACTAAACGTATTGATTTGCGACCTCTCGGGTTGATGTAAAACACCATATAGAAACTAGGAACAAAAGTAGGCCATTTGGACCTTTGAGTCTCTTCTGCCATTCTATATGTTCATGCTGATCATCAAAATTGAATGCCCTTTTCCAGCTTTCTCTCCATATCCCATTATCCCTTTGGCCCCAAGAACAACATCCACTCCTTTCCTAAATATATTTGATGATTTGGATTCAGCAACTACCTGTGGCGGAGAACTCCCCATGTTTGCCATTCACTGGGAGAAGAACGGGAGGACGAGAGTCAAGGTTATGGGGAGAAGGCAGGAACATGGAATTAGGAGGCAGAGAATGGCGGAGTGGCCTAATTCTACTGCTATAACTTGTGAACATGTGAAGAAACATTTCCTCATCTCAGTCTTTAATGGTTTACCCCTCATACTTTGACTGTGACCCTGGTCCTGCCACCGGGAACATCCTTCCTGCAACCAGTCTGTCCAATGCTGTTGGAATTTTGTAGGTTTCTATCAGATCCATTCTCCTTCATCTAAACTTTAGAGATCCGACCCATCCTCTCCTCATATGTCAGTCCTCCTATTGGCGGGGACGAGGAGGGTAAATAACCCAGTGTGCTGAGCCAATATTTATCTCTCCACAAATAACTCAATCCAGTTGATTTGATGTGTGGGAAGGAACTGCAGATGCTAGTTTTTCTCTTTCTCCCTCTTACTCTCTTTTTCTTTCTCTCTCTCTTTCTTCCTCTATCTGTCTGTCCATCCGTCTGTCCTTGCACTGCCTCCTCAGCCACGCATTCATCTGGCTAACCTATCTCTGCCCTCACTAACACGCAGGCACAGGGAGTCATTCAGAGTTTACCACCCATGAGGTCTTGCTTTTTAACCACTTTCCTAACTGCCTGCATTCACTCTGCAGGGCATGGCCCATGTCTACCTGTGTTTCTGGTCCAAAGTGCACAGTTACTTCTGGCTGCTCACCTTCCCACTTGAGAATGGTCTGCAACAGCCCAGAGACATCCTTGACCCTGGAACTTGGGAGGCAACTCACCATCTGGGCACCCTGTCTGTGGAATCCTCTAATTGCCCCCTCACTACTGAATCACTTATCATTGTCACTCTGTTTGATTCCACCCTTCCCTGTTGAGTTCAGAGCCGGTCACAATGCCACCGACCTGGCATCTGACAGGTGGTTGGTACCAATGTGCAAACTCAACAATACAGAGGCATATAACAGTGTGGAAACAGGCCCTTCGGCCCAACCTGTCCTCACCGGCCAACATATCCCATCTACACTAAATCTGTCCTATCCGTGTACCTGTCTAAATGTTTCTTAAACGTTGCGATAGTGCCTGCCTCAACTACCTCCTCCGGCAGCTCACTCCATACACCCAGCAACCTTTGTGTGAAAAAGTTACCCATCAGGTTCCTATTAACTCTTCCCCCCCCCCCCCCCCCCCCCCCACTTTAAACCTGTGGTTCATGCTTCCCCTTCTCTAGGCACGAGATTTTGTGCGTCTACCCGATCTATTCCTCTCATGATTTTGACCCTGGAACATCCTTCCTGCAACCAGTCTGTCCAATGCTATTGGAATTTTGTAGGCTTCTATCAGATCCATTCTCCTTCATCTAAACTTTAGCGATCCTACCCATCCTCTCCCCATATCCCTTGAGATCTTCATGTTCCTTCCCGTGTTCCCAATGTTCCCGGTGTTGGGGGAGTCCAGAAGCAGGGATCACATTGTAAGAATAAGGGATAGGCCATTTAGGACTGAGATGAGGAAAAACTTTTTCACCCAGAGAGTTGTGAATCTGTGGAATTCTCTGCCACAGAAGGCAATGGAAGCCAATTCACTAGATGCTTTCAAGAGATAGTTTGATTTAGCTCTTAGGGCTAACAGAGTCAAGGGATATGGGGAGAAAGCAGGAACGGGATACAGATTTTGGATGATCAGCCATGATCATATTGAATGGCGGTGCTGGCTCGAAGGGCTGAATGGCCTATTCCTGCACCTATTTTCTATGTTTCTATTTTTGCCTCCTTTATTTCCTTCATTACATTCCCTCTGTCTTTTCTGGATTCAGACTTGTTCTCTTTTGTGTTAACAACCTGGTATATTTTTGGGCTTTATTTTGCGCTCTAATTCTCGGTCATCAGTGAGCTCTAGCTTTAACCACCCTTCTCTCTCCCTTGAGGAGGATGTACCTAGACTGCAGTTGAAAAATCACCGCTAAAGGTCCCCATTGTTCAATTACAGCTATGTACTGCCAAGCTTTGATTCCAATTTACTCGAGTCAGATTAGCTCTCCTCCCATTGAAACTGGCTCTTCTCCAAACTCCTATAGCGCCCCCCCCCCCCTACTACTGTGTATGTTTTTATGTCCTGCCGTTCTCTGAGAAGTGTCATGGAGTCAATGTGGAAAACAGGCCCTTCAGCCTATCTTGTCCATGCCGACCAACAAATCAGATAATACTATACATAAATGCAATCAAGCCGGACTCAACTACAATAGATAGAGCAAAGGAAAAGATCAGAGTGCAGAATATAGTTCTCAGCATCGTCACGCAACCCATCGTTCCAGAGACCCATTCCAATGTCTGCAATGAGTTCGAAGTGAATCGGACAGTTCCTTAGCTTATGGAAGGACCATCCAGTAGCTTGGCAACAGAGGGGAAGAAACCTGCGCACCATGCACCATAGTCAGAGCCCATATCAGTCACTGTTCCACAAAAAGAGATCCGGCTTGTTCAGATCTTCCCTAATAGTTGTAAGAAATTGATTCTGCGATGGTCCTCATTTTCTCATCCCACACACTATTTCTTTTTTAAAGACATGGCCTGCGCCCTAATCATGTCCTTCTTTGTCTTTCCAGCATTGTTCAACCTCGTGCCAGTGGGACTCCGAGTTGTTGCCATTCAGGGTGTGAAGTCGGGGCTTTACGTGGCTATGAATGGGGAAGGATATCTATACACATCAGTGAGTATTCCTGAATATTGGTTCCTCAGGCACCTCTGTGAAGCTAATCGATGTGTAATGAGACTGGCCACTGACCTTTCACTGTCAAAAATGTCAATTGAATGTGGATTCTTTGGTTATCCAGGATCCGAAGCCCATTACTTGAATACATGGATTACAGGTAGAGCTCTGAACTCACAGCAACCCCATAATTACAGTGTGGCCATTTCAATGACTTCCTTATTTATCGTGTCAGGAGGGTTTTCTCTATAACAATGGTGCGTGTGAGCAGGACTGACGTGAAAAGGTTGCATTTCATTATGACTGGCTTCCTGATTAAAGTTCAAGATCAAAGCAACAATTAGTTCATCATGAGTCATGAGGCGGGGGGCCTGATGAGCTCTGTTTACCCTGTGGATGGGAGACTCTTCTGGCAGTACTGAAGTTAGACACAAAGTGCTAGAGTAACTCAGCGGGATTGAACCCTTCTTCAGGTCCTGACCCGAAACGTCACCCATCCTTTCTCTCCAGAGATGCTGCCTGACCCGTTGAGTTTTTCCAGCACTTTGTGTCTATCTCCGGTATCTACCAGCATCAGCAGTTCCTTTCTACCCATTTCTTCTGGCAACGGCCAAGTTAGATGTCCATCTTCTCACTCGCTGTGTTCTTTATTTTTGTTCCTTGTCCATACAGACAACATCACTGTCATTTGTATCTTGTGTCACAGGTCCAAGCACCGTGACCGAGTGCCAAATGCCTTGGGTGACTTGGCAAACCCCAGTGATCTATTCAATTAGAGAGTTAATGCATGGAGTCCAATTGAATTGTGTTCATTTTTGTTGCGATGTGGCTTTGGTCTAACAATGTTCTTGCATCATTGACCGCTCCCTCCCTCAAGTTAATGGTGGGCAGATTCTGACAGCCGCTACATGCATGGACTGTAGCAGAGACAGCCATTAGTTCTAGGCTGGACAGGATAAGGTTACATTCATCTCTTGGGCCAGTGATGCATCCACCATCCCTATATTGACAATCATACCCTCTCAGTTTAAATCATCAGCTACAGACAGGAAGATAAATTGGCACCAAACGACCTGGCTTCATCCCTACTGCCAACAGAGAAAATAACACTGTCAGAGACACAGATACCATTTATGATGTTGACCTGTTGCTTCTTGAAACCTTTCATTGTGTGGGCGACATAGTATAAAATGCAAGTGCTTGATATTTAGTAAAGGATTGTGAATGGTGAGTGTGAGGGGGCAGAGCGAGTTAGAAAGAATAAATTAACAAAGGAAAGATTATGTTAATGCTTTTCATAAATCCAGAATCCTTGCTGCTCTCTGGGGTACATTTTTACACCAATTAGTTTCACAGGCATGGAAAGCACCTTGGGCCAAATAAGAACCATAGAGAAACCTTACATCTTCACAGTTTCCATTTCAAGCTGAGGATGTACCACCTTATAGTCAATGAAGCAGTCTTGATGTAATGGAGTCAACATATGCACAGCAAGCTCCCACAAGCAACAATGCGATACCATCCACATGGTTGATTCATCGATACTGATTAGAGAGATAAATACTTGCAGGGTGCCATGGAAATAGCTCCTCTTCTTAGAATCATAGTTATCTGATCTCGGGGGCTGACGAGATCAAAGGGGGGACCCGACCGGGGGGGGTGGGGGGTTAGGAGGGTCTGGGCCTGCTGCCATGTGCGGCAGCAGGCAGTAGATAGGACTGATAGGGCTGTTCTGTGAACGTGCTACTTTGTCGGTGCCAAAACGCGGCAACACTTGTGTACTGTCTAGGTGAGGTCTGCCATATAATTTTACCGGGTTGTATGCAAAGCAAAGCATTTTACTGTACGTGACTGCATGTGACAATAGAGTTTCATTGAATCATTGAATTGAATCTTTGATTATAACTAGAGTCTGTATTTATCATAGGGCAGCTTGGAAACAGGCCCTTTGACCCACGGCGTCTATACTATTCACACTTGCTAGCATTATTTCCATAACCATCTATGTTTTGTCCAAATGCCTCTTAAATGGTGCTCCTATTCCTGCCTCCACCACTTCCTTTGGCAGCTCACTCCAGATACCAATTACACTTTGTGTGAAATTTTACCTCTCAGACTCTTTATTTTATTTTATTTATTTATTTATTTATTAGAAGTAGACATATTATAAAATGTAGTTACATATTATAGTAAAAAAAAACTTTTCATATACATCAGTCATACATTATTAAAATTTTCCATTATCAATTACTTCTGCTTCTAGTATTTTTATTTTTTATAGAAAGCGAGAAAAAGAGAGAGTAGAAAGTTACAAATAAAAAAGAAAGCAAAAAAAAAAAGAAAACACAACAGAAAAACAAGGGAGGTGGAATGGGTTACCTGTAATACATCAATGGAGATAGGTTCGTAGGTTATAAAGTATAGCTTTTCATCTGTTCCTGAGTTCAAGTTTCAGCTGGGTCCTCGTGCTGTGCCAATCTATCCCTTCAGATAGTTAATGAATGGAGCCCAAATTTTATGGAAAAGATCTTGTTTGTCCATTAAGACAAGTCTAATTCTTTCTAAGTATAGGGTCTCCGACATTTCCGTAATCCACATTTTAATTGTGGGGGTTGTAGGGCCTTTCCAAAATTTTTATATTAATTTTTTTCCGGTTATTATACTGTAATTGAGGACGTTTCTTTGGTTTGTTGTGAGTGTTAAGCTTTGTTCTGATATTCCAAGTATTATTAATTTTGTGTCTGGGTCCAGTTTTGTATTAATAACTTCTGAAGTTATTTCAAAAATATCTGTCCAGAAATGTTTAAGTTTTATACAGTTTGCAAACGTATGTGTTAAATTAGCCTCTAAATGTAGACATTTATCACAAATAGGAGAGATTTGTGGGAAGATTCTATTTAGTTTTATTTTAGAGAAGTGTAGTCTATGTAAGACCTTGAATTGTATTAAAGTATGTCTGGCATTTAATGAACATTGATGTATTTGTTGTAAACTTTCGTCCCACATATCTTTCGTGATAGGATGACCTATTTCATTTTCCCATTTGTATCTATATGGTTCGGTCGGTGGTACCTCGTTATTTAGTAGGGTGTTATAAATATAAGCTATTAGTTTTTCAGTATTAGGATGCTTGTTCAGACATTCATCAAGAATTTCTGATTCCCTATTCCTGTAAACTTGTGTATTAGATTTAACATAATCTCTAATTTGTAGATATCTGAAGAAATTATTTGAGTGCAGTCCATAATTCTGTTGTAACTCTTGAAATGAAAGAAAAGTACCTTTCCCATAAAGATGTCCTATATTTTGATTCCATGATTTTTCCATTGTGTGAAACCTTTGTCCATAAAGGATGATTTGAATAAAGGATTATTTACAATGGGAAGGCAGAGTGGTATATTATTCAATTTTAAATCTTTTTTATTTGTTTCCAAATTCGTATTCCACTATGTATTATGGGGTTTTCTTTATAGGTTTTTTTGTGCAGTTTTGTGGGGGCAAATATGATCGGTCCAATTTCAAAAGGTAGACAGTCTTCCTTTTCCATCATTAGCCAATCTGGTTGTTGATCCATTTCTTCCAGCCAAAAATTCATGTTTTTAATATGGACTGCCCAAAAATAAAATAAGAAATTTGGCAAAGCCAGACCTCCATTTATCTTTGATTTACATAAATGTTTTTTACTTATTCTATGATTCTTATAATCCCAGACAAAACTTGTAACAATGGAATCGACTTTTTTGAAAAAAGTTTTTGGGATATATATCGGAATTAATTGAAGTAGGTACAGCAGTTGCGGTAAAAAAATCATTTTTATAGCATTGAAATGGGGAGTGTTTTCCAGTATTGAATATTCTTATGTAGTTTATTCAGTAAGGGTGGGAAATTTAGTTTAAATAAAGAGGTATATGTCTTAGTTACATAGATTCCTAAGTATTTAAATTTATCTTTAACTATTTTAAAAGGGGATTGTTGTATTGTATGTAAGTTGAATTTTGTTATTGGCATGATTTAGCTTTTATTCCAATTGATTCTATATCCCGAAAACTGACCAAATTGAGTTATTAGATTTAATAGGTTTGGAATACTAGTTTCTAATTTTGTAATATATATTAGTATATCATCTGCATATAAGGAGATTTTATTCCTTGTGTCTCTAGTATTGTATCCAAATATTCCTGGATGGTTTCTAACGCTTTCTGCTAGGGGTTCGATTGCAAGAGCAAATAATAGTGGGGATAGTGAGCATCCTTGTCTACAGCCTCTAGAGAGATTAAATTTAGTTGATAACATTTTGTTTGTTAATATTCTAGCTGTTGGGTTCTCTTTTTAAACCGCATTGGCAAGGAAATATGCAAATAGTGGTTGATGGTCGGCACAGACATGGTGGACTGAAGGGCCTGTTACCTTGCTCTATATAGGTTTATAGGAAAACAGACTGTTTGTGTGATTTTGCTGTGTGAACATTTGCTGCTGCCTTTCTTACATTAAAGCAGGGACATTTCTGCATGAGCTATCGTGCATTCTGTGACCTTGCGAAAGGGCTATTGAAATGCAAGTCTTCCTTTCCTTTTTGCCAACTTACTGTCCAACTGCAGGAGACACGTGTTAACGGTCACGTCTCACTGAATGAAAGTCAGAAGGCTCCAAGCATTTGAAAAGAAGCAATGACAGATTATCAACAAAGTATCACTCTTTCGATGTGGCTGTTTGGGCACAAATCTCTGAATGCATCCTCGAAAGTTTTACCCAATCTTTAATTACAAAATGGATTTTATTTTGCATGACTTTATGCTTCTATGAAAGCAAAGGATAAAATATATAGAGCCAGAGATTCTCGTTGTACACTAACACTCCCACATTTAACTTCAATATACAGTCAATTCAAGTTGTACTGACAATATCTTTAATGTTGTAAAAATTCCAAAATGCTTCAGCAAAATGATAATCAAACAAAGGTTGACATGGTCACCTTGGAAATAATGAGCGTGTTGCACCTTTCCCGAAGTGCTCAGCATAGATTGATGCAATGCCAGTGTCCCCAAAGCCCAGTTAGTTAAATGTTGGACAAATGATTCAGCGGATAAATTATAAAAAATGAAATAAATACCGGCGTTCAGAGAATCGAAGTTGTCTCAGCTATTCTGGCCCCACTCCGTGCCAACTCACGGGCAGGTGCTGGGCAGCTGGCTGGGAACTCAACAGCATTTAAAGCAACAATCCTGCCTTCACAGCCTCCAATTCAAAGCTGATCTCAGGGGTTACAATACAACAATACTTTATTAGCCAAGTATGTTTTGCAACATACGAGGAATTTATTTTGCCAAATCTGTCTTTTGAATTTGAATTTGAATTCCTTTATTGTCATTCAGACCTTCTGGTCTGAACGAAATTTCGTGCCTGCAGTCATACATATAATAATAAATAACAAACACAATAAACACAAATTAACAGTCACAACAGTGAGTTCACCAGGCACCTCCTCACTGTGATGGAAGCAAAAGTTGCATGGCTCACCGTGCAACATAAAATAACAAAGGATAAAATAGATAAAAAGATAAAAATAGATAAAAATGGCACCACATTATATGGAATTCAAGAGTCTGATTGTTCGGGGGAAGAAGCTGCTGCAAAACCTGGCCGTTCTGCTCCTTATACTGCGATACCTTTTGCCCGAGGGCAGCAGAGTGAACAGTCCATGATGGAGATGTGTGGGGACATTTTTAATGCTGTTGGCCTTGGACAAGCAACGCTTGCACGCAATGTCCCGGATTAAAGGAAGAGAAGTCCCGATGATGTTTTCAGCCATTTTAACATAAACATCCACCACAGTGACTCCTCCACTGTGATGGAAGGTGAAAAAAAAGTTTGATCTCTTCCCTTCTTTGTTCTCCCGCGGTTTGGGGCATCGAGCCTTCCGTTCACAGGACGATCTTGACTCGGCGGTTGAGTCCTCCGCATCGGGGCGGTCAGCTCCTGCATCAGAAGGGAATCTCAGCTCCCCCTCGCTGGCAATCGGACCCCGGGTCACGGCTGGTTGAACCTCTGCGTCGTTGGAGCTTCCCAACTCGGTCTCTCCCGAGACTGCGAGCTCTTGACGGTGAAATCCGCAGGCCGCGGGTTAGAGCGATCCCAGGCAAGGGATCAGCCCCGATGGTAAGTCCACGCCCCGCTGTCCCGGGGAGGCCTCCAGCTCCATGATGTTAGGCTGCAGAGTGACCGGAGAGAAGACCCGAAAACCAATCGCATCTCTGGCAAGGTTAGAGACTGAAAAAAAAGGTTTGCTCCACCCCCTCCCCCACATAAATCAAACCAGAGACCATTTACGCAAACTGTTAAAACACACTAAACATAACAAAAAAAGACGGAAAAACAGACAGACTGTTGGCGAGGCTGCCAATTCTATGGCGCCCCTGGTGGTACATGGTTCAGTTACATTTAATTGTAAGACCAGGTGTGCTCTATTCCTTCTATCCAGAGATGCTGCCTGTCCCATTGACCAGCGTTACTCCAGCGTTTTGTGTCTATCTTCGGTGTAAACTAGCATCTGCAGTTCCTTCCACTTGGCACTTCGTCATGAGATCTCAACATCGATTCCATCGCTCCCTGACCCGTTCCATTTCCTTCACCGCACTTGCAGGTTGCAAACTCTTGCTCAGTCCCATTAGGACCTTTAGAATCTCATGTCACTGGTTTCAGCAACTTTGATAGACCCTCAGCCCGTTGCACGTTCAAATGTCATTGGAGCAAAAGGAGGCCGTTCGTCTCATCAAGTCTACTAAGCCATTCAATCATGGCTGATCTATCTTTCCATCTCAACCCCATTTTCCCGCCTTCTCCCCATAATCCTTGACACCCTTACCAATGAATTGGCCTACACAGCAATGAATTACTCAGATTAACCACCCTCTGACTGAAGAAAATCCTCCATCTCCTTTCTAAAGGTATGTCCTTTTATTCTGAGGCTATGGCCTCTGGTCCTAGACTCACCCGTGTGTGGGAACATACTCTCTACAACCACTCTATCCCGACTATTCGGTAAGTTTCAATGAGTCTCCCCCTCATCCTTTTAAATTCCAGCGAGTGCAGGTCCAGAACCATCAAAAGCTCATCAATTTGAGATTTTCAGGGAATATTAGTGTATTTTAGATTTGATGAGACTGAGGAAAGGCCGGAGAAGATGGGGCTCTTCTCCTCAGAGCAGACAGATTTGATAGTGGTGTTGAAGATCTCAACTGTTTTAGTTGAAAAAAGCTGTTCCCATTGGCAGATGGCTAGTGATAAATGATGGAAAGATGGAGAAATTCTCTCCATAGATTGGAGAATTCACTGTAAGGGCGTGATTGGAGGGAAATGGAAAGGGATGAGGGAAGCTTTCATCCTCTGCTTTGTGGCAACATGGTGGGGGGGGGGGGTGGGGGGGGGGGTGGGGGGTGGGGGGGGGGACAATTGCTCAGTAATAGTTGTCTCTTATACATTGCAAATATGGGTCCTTTACAATGTGAAATCCTCTTAAGACTTGGTCGAGAAGAGCTTTCTTATTAAAAGCAAAGAGCTCAATTAATGTCAGCAGATGATCCAAATATTAAGCACAGGCATCGTTGGTGATCTGAGGAAAGCCTCAGAAATGGCCGAAAACATCAAACCTTTGGTGGAAAGTGGCGCAGTGGTAGAGTTGCTGCCTTACAGCACCCAGAGACCCGGGTTCAATCCTGACTATGGGTGCTGTCTGAATGGAGTTTGTATGTTCTCCCTGTGACTGCATGGGCTTTCTCCAGGTGCTCTGGTTTCCTCCCACACTTCAAAGTACAGGTTTGTAGGTTAATTGGCTCCGGTGAATTTGTAAATCGTCCCTCGTGTATAAGATAGTGTCGGTATACGGGGTGATCGCTGATTGGCATGGACTTTATGGGCCAAAGGGCCTGTTTCCGCACTGTATCTCCAAAGTAAAGTAACTAAAGTATCAGGCAGAGTGTAAACCTGGCTTCATCGTGGCTGTGTGCCTCCCCCCACAGGAAGTGCCTGACCTGTCGAGAATCTCCCTCATTTTCCGTTTGTGTTTTCATCAGAAGTTCATGTTCATAAGTCATAGGAGCAGAATGAAGCCATTCGGCCCATCAAGTCTACTCTGCCATTCAATCGGGCTGATCTATCATTCCCTGGGGAAGTCCAGAACAAGGGGTCACAGTTTAAGGATAAGGGGGAAATCTTTTAGGACCGAGATGAGGAAAAAAATGTTTCACACAGAGAGTGGTGAATCTCTGGAATTCTCTGCCACAGAAGGTAGTTGAGGCCAGTTCATTGGCTATATTTAAGAGGGAGTTAGATGTGGCCCTTGTGGCTAAAGGTATCCAGGGGGTATGGAGAGAAGGCAGGTACAGGATACTGAGTTGGAAGATCAGCCATGATCATATTGAATGGCGGTGCAGGCTCGAAGGGCTGAATGGCCTACTCCTGCACCTATTTTCTATGTTTCTATGTTGCTATGTTTCTAAGAATATCTGCTCCCTCCATGAGAACTTGGTATTTACTTTGTAGATTTTAAAGAGCTTTAGAAGAAGAGAGATAGAGAGGGTGAACAGCTCAGATAATACAAGTGGTTGTATACTTAGAAGACATGGCTGCTTGTGGAGGGACTATTAAAGCCAGGGTGAGCAAGTCAGAATTGGAGGAGTACCACAGTCTGGGGGGTTTGCAGGGTTGCAAGAGATTATGTTTAATTAAGGATGGGGACTTTAACACTGAGGGGAGCCATCCAGCAACACAGGGTGGAGGAGAGGGGATGGGGAGGGGGGGGGGGGGGGGGGGGGGAGGGGGGAGAAGGCAGCATTTGATTTTGCTGCACAGAAAAACACTTTTCAATCCAGCCTGTTGAGTTCCTTTGCATTGATTTTCCATTTGGAGAATGCTGCCTTTTGTTTGGCTGGCACAGACATTGCAGAATATTTTCAAAACCATATATTTCCCAAAGTAAATGCAGGTTATTTATAGCTTACATCAATCCATTGATGCATAGAGAGTGAAAAAAAAAACAGTTCCTAACCCAAAGGTCTTTCGCGAAAATCTTCTGCGGCTTGCAGCTTTTGCATTTCACACCCCACTGGGCTCCTTTCAATGGTTTCCAATTCCATTCCAAGGCAGCTTTATCTCCGATCCACACCTCTTTATAATTTAGCTCTATCGCCAAGAAGCATCATTTTGCTGGAATATTGCCGCTGACTAGATCACGTTGCTAGTTCTGAGGAGCATCTTCAGGAAACATAAAAACAATCGCTAAATATTCTAGGGGGATAAAAATATGAATAAGAGGCAGATTTCAATGATGTGGATTAAAATATCGAATAGGGTGGTGTCCAATGAAGATAAAGTGTTCATTTTGTACAAATCAATTGAATGATACATTTAATGGGCAAACGAAGAGTGCAGATTTATGTGAAATATATCTGACAGCTTCCCAATTGCACTTCATGGTGAATTGCTAGTTTAACCACAATCACTGAAAAAGAGTATAGAGCTTTGATGATCAGGGTCCAGCACTTGTTCGCTACACTACGCAGAGACTAAGATATAAATGGAGAATGCTGGCAATATAGCAGCTCAGATACCATCTGTGGGCAGAGAAACAAAATTAAAGCTTCAGGTCACTGACCTCTAATCGGAGCTGTTCCATGAAAGATGGAAGAGTTCATCAGACTTAAAACAGTCTAAAAAAAAAACAAACAGAATTGCACTATCTCATTAACACTCACTCACCGCCAGTGCAAAGGTAGAAAATGTCAGCCACAAGTAATTGCCTCCTGTTCCTTGTTTGTATTTTGGTCTCTGTGTACGGGCAGATGTCTGGCACTGACCAACATTCCATGGGCGAAGGAAGGGAAATGGCAATTCATCATTCCTCTCCCTCATTTTTAGTGTACTTTAGTTTAGAGATACAACGTGGAAACAGGCCCTTTGGCCCACCGAGACCGCACCTTCCAGCGATCCCCGTACACTAGCACTATCCTACACACTAGGGACAATTTACAATTCTTACCGAAGCCAATTTATCTACAAACCTGTACGTCTTTGGAGTGTGGGAGGAAACCTGAGCTCCCGGAGAAAACCCACGGGGTGACAGCGAGAATGTACAAACTCAACACAGACAGCACCTGTAATCAGGATCGAACCTGGGTCCCTGGCGCTGTAAGACAGCAACTCTACCGCTGCACCACCGTGCCACCCAGTTTAGTATCCCAGTTTCTCTTCACTCTCTCATTCTCTCCTCACACTCTCTGTACCTCTGCCTTTCACTCCCCCTCAGTGGCTACTTCTCACCCTCTGAAAGCATAGCTTTAAGGTGACAGCAGCAAAGTTTAAAGGAGATGTGTGGGACACGTTTTTTTTGTACATGGAGGCTGGTACGTGCCTGGAAGGTGCAGCTGGGGTGGTGGTGGAGGTTGATAATAGAGTGGCATTTAAAGACTTCTGGATAGGCAGATGGATATACAAGGAATGGAAAAATATATTTATGTGCAGGCAGATAAGAGTTGGGTCTTGGCTTCATGTTCAACAGACAGTGGCCGAAGGGCCTGTTCCTATGCTGTATTATGGACGATAGACAATAGGTACAGGATGAGGCCATTCAGCCCTTCGAGCCAGCACCGCAATTCAATGTGATCGTGGCAGATCATTCACAATCAGTACCCCGTTCCTGCCTTCTCCCCATATCCCCTGACTCCGCTATCTTTAAGAGCCCTATCTAGCACTCTCTTGAAAGTATCCAGAGAACCTGCCTCCACCTCCCTCTGAGGCAGAGAATTCCACAGACTCACAACTCTCTGTGTGAAAAATTGTTTCCTCATCTCCGTTCTAAATGCTTACCCCTTATTCTTATACTGTGGCCCCTGTTCTGGACTCCCCCAACATCGGAAACATGTTCCATGTTCTCTCTCTGCCTTCTCTATTTTCTCTCTCCCATTCTTTTTTCATTCTCTATCTCTCACTCACATTCTCTCTTCCAACATTCCTCTCTCCTGAAGATCTATTTCTCACTCTCTCAACTCTCGTCTGTCCATCTCTCTGTTTCTCTTTCTATCTTCCATTCCTCTCTTTCACTTTCTCTTCCTGTTTGTCCCCCTAACCAATGAGGGGGATTATCCTTCCCTTTTACCATGAGTTTCTTCAATCAATATTTCTCCCCATTTCCATAAACCTCAATTCTCCAGTCTTGGAAGGAAAGCTCCTGTTGAATCTATTTTTACTGTCCTTTCAGGAAGCGTGTACCAGACTCCCTGCAAAAAAACATACCCTTGTTCTGACACTCTGTACCCACTGGGCAATATCTGTCCCACAGTGGAAGCAGTTTTTCCTGGTTTACTTCAATAGCCTCCCCAAATTTTGAGCATTTCCATTAAATCTCCCCTCAACCTTCTCTGCTCCAAGGAGACCAGAGGTGACCCAGGTTCTCCAGTTTAGTTTAGAGTTCACAGCATGGAAACAGGCCCTTCAACCCACCGAGTCCACACCAACTATCGATAACACTAGTCCCATGCTATCCCACTTTCTCATCCACTCTTTACTAGGGGCAATTAGTCTTCAAACCCACACATCTCTGGGATGTGAGAGGAAACCAGGGCACACAGAGGGAAACCCATGCAGTCGCAGTGAGACCATGCAAACTCCACACAGTCAGCACCGGAGGTTCGGATTGAACCCAGATCTGGCGGTGTGAGGCAGCAGCTCTTCCAGCGTCGCCATTGTAAATATTTCTCTGAACCCATGACATCCTTCCTGAGTTGTGTACCCAGATCCGTGCGCAGAGAATGAACCTTTGGGATTTGGCCAAAGCTGGGATTTATACTTGTCCTTCCTTTGGAGGTGAAGATCAGTGCAATAACACTCCAGCGGTAATTTGTCAGAGGATTTATCTGCTAAATGAGAACCATTAAAATCTCAGGACTTCAAAGAACATGCAACAGGGATCATTAGTTTGAGTAAGGTTAGATTTTAAGAAGTACAGCGGGGAAGATACCAAACAGTATCACAACATTGTAAGAAAGAACTGCAGAAGCTGGTTTATACCGAAGATAGACGCAAAAGGTTGCAGTAACTCAGTGGGTCAGGCAGCATCTCTGGAGAAAAGCAATAGGTGACGTTCTGGGTCGGCCCTTCTTCGGACCTGTTGCAGTATCAAGTACTGCATCACTTCCAACATGAGATATATCTCAGAATTATATTTCTTCGAGAGAGGACGATGGCCAAGGGTTGTATTTTGTAATGGGAAGCCTGTGAGCAGTGGTGTGTCACAGGTATGGGTTCAGAGACCCTTTCTGCTTGTTATCTATCTATCTATATACTTTTAAACCACTGTGTGTGTGTGTATGGGTGTATGGCATTTTGCATTTGATTCGTTACTCCGCGCCTCCCTTCCCACCCTCCCTCTCCTCCCCTCCACCCCCCTCTCCCTCTGTCTCTTGCCCCTCTCTCTGTCTCAAAGTATCAAAGGTATTTTATTAGTCACATTCACATACACCCAGGTGTAGTGAAGTGAAATGCTTTTTGCCATTTTGCAGCACACAAAAAAAAGAACACAGACATAACACCAATAAGAGTCTTAAACACAAAGAACATCCCCCCACAATGGCTCCCACCATGAGGGAAGGCACAAAGTCCAGTCCCCAACCGCAGTTCACCCATAGTCGGGCCCATTGAGGCCTCCACAGTTGCCTCCACGGAGGCCCGATGTTCCAGGCCGTTCTCGCCGGGTGATGTTGCTCCGGCGTCGGGAGAGTCCTCCCAGCGGCTTGGGAACCCTGGAACGGCCGCCTCCGCACTGGAGGCCGCGGCTTCCGAAGCCAACAAGGCCGCGCCGGTTGGAGCTCCACAACTGGCGATCTCATCTAGAGATCCCAGGCTCCCGGTGTAAAGTTCAGCGCCGCCGCCCGCAGCTGGTCGCTCCACAGTCCCGCAGCTCCGCGATGTCTTCCCCAGCGATCCTCAGCTCACCGGAGCTCCAGCGCGGCGACCCGGGCAAGGCATCGCCCGCTCCGCAATAGCGACCCAGCGCAGTGCCGCCGCCGAAGCCGAGGTTCTGGGCGGTCCCCGACAGGAAACGCCGCTCCAGGCCCGCTGGTAGGCCGTGAGGACGGGTCAAAGCTGCAGCCCGGAGAAAAGCTGCCTCTCCGACCAGGTAGGGACCCTGAAAGGTAGTTTCCTCCTACCCCCCCCTCCCCCCCCCACATAAAAAAGTCTAGACCTCCAAACAAAACACTTAACTAACCAAAATAAAAATAAAAGATGAAGAGACAGACAGCTGCTGGCTGGGCAGCCATGCACAGGACAGCACCCCCTACTCTGCCCCTCTCTCTCTGTCTCTGCCCCTTCTCTTTCTGCCCTCACTCTCTACCCCCACCCCCCACCCCCCCCTCTCTAGAAGCGCCTGCGAGTTGGGGGCTATGCGTCAGTAGATAGGGCCGTTAGGGGTAAAAGGAGCAAATTAATAATATTAATATAATATCAAGGGGATAGTTAGCGTGTGTGCGCGGGGAGGTAGTTAGTGTGTGTGACGCCGCATGTTGCCGCCCCCCCCTCCCCGCAACCACACGTTGGGGGAACAGACCCAACGGGTCTGCACTTGGTCTAGTACATATTACAAACCTGGGTGTGAATTTGGAGATATTGACGTTAGTGGTGTTGTTGACAGTGCGGTAGATAATCTTATACTGCAGAATGTGATTGATGAGTTGGAAGGAGGGGCAGAATAACAGAGTGTGGAATTTAATCTGGAAAAATGTGAGGTGATGCAATTTGAAAGGGCTAATAATATAGGGTATGCACATTGAACAATAGGCCCCTGGGAAATGCAATGGAACTGAGGTACCTATGTTTATGAATCAAAGGATACTTCAACACAGTAGCCAAGGTAGAAAAGGTGGTTATGAAGGCACATGGAATACTTGCTTTCATTAGCCGGTGCATGAAATTAAGTACAGAGAGATTATGGTATAATTTTATAAAATATTACTTCGGCCACACCTGTAGTTTTGGTCACCGTACAATGGGAAAGATCGCATTGGGGAGGGAGCAGAGGAGTTTCACCAGGATGTTGTCTGGGACAGAATGTTTCAGTTATGAGGAGAGACAGGATGGGTTGGGCTGGGAAACATAGAAACATAGAAACATAGAAAATAGGTGCAGCAGTAGGCCATTCGGCCCTTCGAGCCTGCACCGCCATTCAATATGATCATGGCTGATCATCCAACTCAGTATCCTGTACCTGCCTTCTCTCCATACCCCCTGATCCCTTTAGCCACAAGGGCCACATCTAACTCCCTCTTAAATATAGCCAATGAACTGGCCTCAACTACCTTCTGTGGCAGAGAATTCCAGAGGTTCACCACTCTCTGTGTGAAAAATGTTTTCCTCATCTCGGTCCTAAAAGATTTCCCCCTTATCCTTAAACTGTGACCCCTTGTTCTGGACTTCCCCAACATCGGGAACAATCTTCCTGCATCTAGCCTGTCCAACCCCTTAAGAATTTTGTAAGTTTCTATAAGATCCCCCCTCAATCTTCTAAATTCTAGCGAGTACAAACCGAGTCTATCCAGTCTTTCTTCATATGAAAGTCCTGACATCCCAGGAATCAGTCTGGCGAACCTTCTCTGTACTCCCTCTACGGCAAGAATGGAAAACTGTACGCAATACTCCAGGTGTGGTCTCACCAAGACCCTGTACAACTGAAAAGAACCTGAGGGTGGATATTAACAGAGGTGAATAAAACTATGAGGGGTATTGATAGCGTAGACAGCAGGGAGCTTTTCCCAACAGCAGAGTTATCTGTAAGCAGAGGACACAGGTTTAATCTGCAGAATAGCGGATTTAGAGGGGATCTAAAGAAGAATTCTCTTTACCCAGAGGATGCCTGGAAGCTGGAATGCATTGCCTGAGGGAGTGGGTTGCCAGAGACTCTCTCAGCATTTAGCATGATTGAGAAATTGAATCGCCATGGCGTCGAAGCTAAGAGTGACTGTTGGAAAATAGATTAGTATAGATAAGTACTTGGTACCTGGCAAGGACTGGTGGGCTGAAGGGCCTGTTTCCCAGCTGCTTGATTCTATGACTCTAAGGACGACTTCAGACCTGAGTTTGATCCTGATTACAGGTGCCGTCTGTACTGAGTTTGTACGTCTTGCCTGGGTTTTCTCCGGGTGCTCCGGTTCCCTCCCACACTCCAAAGCCGTATTGTTATGTTGGTTAATTGGCTTTGGTTAAATTGTCCCACTTGTGTACAACAGTGCTAGTGTATGTGGTGATCGGTGGTTGACACGGACCTATCTATACCGAAGGGTCTGTATCTTTAAAGTCCAAAGTCTAAAGTTTGCCATCTCTCTGTTTATTGGCAGAGGGTCATAGAGTGTTGTTGTTTGACATTATTCCTCGGCGATTGTGTGGACAAGATCATTGGACTGGCTCCGAGGATGAGGGAGCTCAGTCCTGTGGCAAACCTGGGAGCTAGGACTGGTGTTCTTCCAGCAGAGGAGGTTGAAAGACATTTTATCAGAGATGTTCGAAGTTGAAACAATAAATGAGAAGAATGCAAGGTTTCCCGAAGCCAAATTTCGATTCAAAGCATTGACCATGCCTATTCCTCCACGGATGTGCCCTAAGCCTCTGGGTTCCTCCTGCAGTTTGTTTGTTACTCCATATACCAATATGTGCAGTCTCCTGTGCCTCCAATTAATGAGGGGAATTTATTTTGTGGGGGTAGAAGGTTGGTGATGAGTGGACACGGAGGAGAAGCCAAGATAAATCAAAGGAAATCTCGCATGTCGTGACAAGGTTCGGTATTTCAAAGTGCTCTTTCCATCAGAGTTTGCACTCAGTGAACCATAGTCATCGTGGTAATATGAGAAATACAATGAGATGCTGTGAAGAGCAGGATGGAGACGATCAGATTATAGGATTACAGATCATAGTCAGAGACTATGGTGGACGACCAGGAAAAGGGGAGATGCAACGAGACCTGGGTGTCATGGTACACCAGTCATTCAAAGTAGGCATGCAGGTGCAGCAGGCAGTGAAGAAAGCGAATGGTATGTTAGCATTCATAGCAAAAGGATTTGAATATAGGAGCAGGGAGGTTCTACTGCAGTTGTACATGGTCTTGGTGAGACCACACCAGGAGTATTGTGTACAGTTTTGGTCTCCTAATCTGAGGAAAGACATTCTTGCCATGGAGGGAGTACGGAGAAGGTTCACCAGACTGATTCCTGGGATGTCAGGACTTTCATATGAAGAAAGACTGGAAGGCTCGGCTTGTACTCGCTAGAATTTAGAAGATTGAGGGGGGATCTTATAGAAACTATCAAAATTCTTAAGGGGTTGGACAGGCTAGATGCAGGAAGATTGTTCCCGATGTTGGGGAAGTCCAGAACAAGGGGCCACAGTTTAAGGATAAGGGGGAAGTCTTTTAGGACCGAGATGAGAAAAACATTTTTCACACAGAGAGTGGTGAATCTCTGGAATTCTCTGCCACAGAAGGTAGTTGAGGCTAGTTCATTGGCTATATTTAAGAGGGAGTTAGATGTGGCCCTTGTGGCTAAGGGGATCAGGGGGTATGGAGAGAAGGCAGGTACGGGATACTGAGTTGGATGATCAGCTATGATCATATTGAATGGGGTTCAGGCTCGAGGGGCCGAATGGCCAACTCCTGCACCTAATTTCTATGTTTCTATGAGACCATTCAGCCCATTATGACTTTGCTGGTTGTTGGTACGGCAGTTCCATCAGTCCCATGTTGCCCCATTTCCCTGCAAACCACTTTGGGCGGCCCCTGGAAAATCCCTACTCTTCACACAGCCGGGCTTTGTTGTTGAGTGGGCTGCGATGATAGACCCAGTTGCAGGTGGGGTTTGAAAGTTACGTCTCCCTGGATCTTGCAAGATGTTGACCAGGTCTGGTAGAGGTTAAATGTCTTGAAGCGAGTATGAGAAGATTTACTGCAACATCTCAGGGTCGAGGCACTTCATACAATTCCTTTCTACAAAAGATAGACATGAAAAGCTGGAGTCACTCAGCGGGATAGGCAGCATCTCTGGAGAGAAGGAATGGGTGACATTTCGGGTCGAGACTGAAGAAGGATCTCGGCCTGAAACGTCACCCATTCCTTCTCTCCGGAGATGTTGCCTGTCCTGCTGAGTTACACCAGTTTTTTGTGTCTACAGTATCTTCGGTTTAAACCAGCATCAGCAGTTCCTTCCTGCACATTCCTTTCTACAATATTGAAGGCAGCCATTCCGCCCCTTGGGTGCATGCCAGCTCACAGCAGAATGATCTCATCAGACCCTTTCCCTCTATCTTTTTGCCAGCCCCCTTGCAACTTATTCTCTCTCACTGGCCGTTTGAATATTTTGCATTTACCTAATCCAAAGATATTTTGCGTGGGAGGAAACTGGAGCACCCGGGGGAAGCCCATGCGGTCACAGGGAGAATATGCAATCTCCGCACGGAAATCGCCTGAGGTCAGGTTTGAACCTGGGTTGCTGGAATTGTGAGGCAGCAGCACGATCCCAGATAGAAAAGACTGAAAACACTGTTGATGTTCGACTTCAAGTCTGAGGAAAGGGAATAGAAGTTAATCCCAAAGTAATTGGGTAAAGAAGGGAAATTATCTACAGGGGCAAGGAGGTGTGTGTCCAGAGCACATGGATTGAAGAGGAACAGTGGAAGAACCAGATAGGGGAGGAGGAGAGAGAAACCCCAAATACCAGAAATACTTGTGTGGCAACAAAGTACTGCAGATGCTGGTGTATACCAAAGATAGACACCAGGTGCTGGAGTAACCTAGTAGGTCAGGCACCATCTCTGTAGAAATAGGATGGGTGACGTTTTGGATCAGGACCCTTCTTCAGAAGTCTGAGTTACACCAGCACCATGTGTCTATTTGTGCCAGAAAATACTCTGCAGGTCAAGTAGCATCTGTGGAGAGAGGAGAATTGAATATCTGAAGTCAATTAGGTTTTAGAAACATAGAAACATAGAAAATAGGTGCAGGAGAAGGCCATTCGGCCCTTCGAGCCTGCACCGCCATTCAATATGATCATGGCTGATCATCCAACTCAGTATCCTGTACCTGCATTCTCTCCATACCCCCTGATCCCTTTAGCCACAATGGCCACATCTAACTCCCTCTTAAATATAGCCAATGAACTGGCCTCAACTATCTTCTGTGGCAGAGAATTCCAGAGATTCACCACTCTCTGTGTGAAAAATGTTTTCCTCATTTCAGTCCTAAAAGATTTTCCCCTTATCCTTAAACTGTGACCCCTTGTTCTGGACTTCCCCAACATCGGGAACAATCTTCCTGCATCTAGCTTGTCCAACCACTTAAGAATTTTGTAAGTTTCGATAAGATCCCCCCCTCAATCTTCTAAATTCTAGCGAGTACAAACCGAGTCTATCCAGTCTTTCTTCATATGAAAGTCCTGACATCCCAGGAATCAGTCTGGTGAATCTTCTCTGTACTCCCTCTATGGCAAGAATGTCTTTCCTCAGATTTGGAGACCAAAACTGTACGCAATACTCCAGGTGTGGTCTCACCAAGACCCTGTACAACTGCAGTAGAACCTCCCTGCTCCTATACTCAAATCCTTTTGCTATGAATGCTAACATACCATTCGCCTTCTTCACTGCCTGCTGCACCTGCATGCCTACTTTTAATGACTGGTGTACCATGACACCCAGGTCTCGTTGTATCTCCCCCTTTCCTAATCGGCCACCATTCAGATAATAGTCTACTTTCCTGTTTTTGCCACCAAAGTGGATAACCTCACATTTATCCACATTATACTGCATCTGCTATGCATTTGCCCACGCACCCAGCCTACCCAAGTCACCTTGCAGCCTCCTAGCACCCTCCACACAGCTAACACTGCACCCCAGCTTCGTGTCATCCGCAAGGAGGAGTGGGAGGAGGGAACATTTTAGGCAGTAAGTTGCTGATATACAGGATAGGAGATGCAGGTTTCACAGGAACTTTCAAATGAACTGGGGAAATACTGGAATAGTTGAAAGTTGGGAACTCTGGGGAACGTGCGGAAGAATGGCTCTAATTGGAGCCTCTTTCACAGGGCAGCATTAGCTTAATGAGCCAAATGGCCTCTTCCTGTCCGTAAGACTCTGCCTTGAGTAGTTGATGAGAGACTGGAGTGGCCCAGCCAGATAGTATGCTTCCTGATGGGAAGAAGTTCACATTGTAAAGATCTGCATAGTTCCGCAGTTAAATGCCAATGAATTGCCAGTTCTATTCAAAAGCCTCAAATATCCGTGTGTACATAGGAACTGCAGACGCTGGTTTAAACCGAAGATAGACACAAAAAACTGGAGTTAAATATCCATGGTCCAGTGAAACGGTGGCACAGCAGTAGAGGTGCTGATTTACAGCGCCAGAGACCCGGGTTCGGTCCTGACTACGGGTGATGTCTGTATGGAGTTTGTACGTTCTCCCCGTGACCTGCGTGGGTTTTCTTCCGGATCTCAGGCTTCCTCCCCACAATCCAAAGACGTACAGGTCTGTAGTCTAATTGGCTTGCTGTAACTGTCCCTAGTATATGAAGGATAGCGTTAGTGCGCAGGGATCGCTGGTTGGCGCGAACTCGGTGGGCCTGTTTCTGCACTGCATAACTAAAACTAAAGGCGAGAAAGAGCAAAGTTGTATCAGTGCAGTAAGTGGAGATGCACCGTGTGATTGGCGGAGGGGCGGGGAGGAACCCAGGAAGTAGCAGATGGTGCCGCAGATGGTGTAAACTCCCTCGCACTTGTTTCCTTCAACTCCGCTTCAAAAAAAATTAAAAACTGATTATGCTCCTGACACTCACTGTAACAGGCAGACTGTGGAAACATGCAATACCTCACAAATAATCATTCCAGCTTTGATTATTATTCATATCTTTAACTGTTGCTGCATAATTAGTGAGCACAATCACTTAACGTGTACATAAAAGGAACTGCAGATGCCTGTTTAAACAAAAACACACAAGATGCTGGAATAACTTAGTGGGCCAGGCAGCATCGCTGAGTCTGAAGAAGGGTTTCCACCCGAATGGCCACCCATTCCTTCTCTCCGCAGATGTTGCCTGACCCGCTGAGTTACTACAGCATTTTGTGCCTATCTCTGGAGAACATGGATAGGTGACGTTTCTGGTCAGGCCCCTTCTTCAGACTGATTGTAGGAGGGGGAAGGGAGGTGGAAGGGGACGGGGGGAAGGGAGAATTGGATGGGGCACTGGGAAGAGAGGGGGAAATAGGGCGTTGGGGAAGCGGGTGGTGAGGGGGTGCTTGCAGCTTGTTTATCTGGAATTGGAGAATTCAATGTTCACTTTCAGAGAGTCAGTGGGCATTGCTCTCAGCTCTGTAGGAACATTCCAGTTGTAAATTTCACACCTCACAGGCAAAATCTTATGGGTCTACATCGGACAATGGGATGCTCCCATAATATTGTCTCTCCCAGAGTACAGCACATCCCCAGACAGATACTGGTCTTGTTTTTGTAGTAGTCAACGATCTGTTATCAGAACCATTTTTTCAAGTCGTCATCGATCTGGAACGTTGACTGTATGTTTGATCTGTTGAGTATTTCCAGCGTTTTCTGTTAAGATTTCAGATTTCAAGCACCTGCATAATTTACCTTTTTTTTTTCCTTTGTTATTTTGGTGTTTAATTATCTCAGCCTGCAGCATCAAAGTTGGCACTGGATCACCACAATCTATTTTATACAAGCATCAACGAATGAAGACAATCTATCATTTAATACAAAAACACATTTTAATTGGAGTCTATCTTTTTATATTTGGAATAATTGGCAAGCTAATAATGATTTAAAGAGTCTAGCATGTGATGTTTAGAGAAAGATTAACTGCTGGAGATTAATATCTAAAAATCAGCATTTGCAATGATGATAACTTAAGGCAGGAGATGAATAACTAAACACTTGATGGGAGTTGTGTTCCAATCATGTACCACCCTTCACACTGCCCTTATGCTCTGAGCTGGTATCAGCAACTGAGCCACCCTGAACTACTATCTACCTCATTGGTGATCCTCAGACTATCGTCGATTGGGCTTTACTGGATTTATCCTGCACTTAACATTATTCCCTTTATCATTTATCTGTACACAGTGAACGGCTCGATTGTAATCATGTATTATCTTTCCACTGCCTGGTTTGCGTACAACAAAAGCTTTTCACTGTACCTCGGTACAGGTGACAGGAAACTAAAACTAACTAAAACTGAACTGAACTGAGGGGATGAGTGTTATCTCGAAAGTCTACACCTGCATGGCTGTCCAATACTGTGAGCAGAAAACAAAGTTACATTTAAATAGAGTATCAGATTATCAAAGTTACATCATTCAGAATCAGATTTGTTTATCATATACACTAGGGTGCAATGAAGTTCCTTGATTTCTGAAACACACAGTGTACATGAGTAATGATAGATAAAACAAAATGCAAAACAGCAAGATGGTGCAAAGATTGTCCAAGCTGAGTTGTACAAAAAATATTACAGTGCAATAATGGAATAAACATATGAGGTAGAGTTAAGAGTACGCCTCCAGGAAGGGTGTATTGAAGAGCAGATTGATTCACGAGCCTCACAGCAGTGGTGACGGAAACTGTTGTTAAGTCTGGACATCCAGACTTTCACACTCCTGTAACTTCTTCCAAAAATTAAAAGGGAGTAAAGGGAATGGCCAGGAAGGCCGGCATCTATAACGATACTTCCAGCCTTATTAACGCAGCACACCAGGAAAGTAGACTGGATGGACTGTGTAAATCATTTCCCCCTCTCCCCTCTGGTTCTTCTGCTGATCCTCTTCACTCCAGGCCCTTTGGGCATCCACATTCTTGCCCTTGGAAGTTGTTTCTTCTTATTTATTCCAGCAAAACCCTTCCTTAATGCCTCCATTAAATCTCCCCTTTATCTTCTCTGCTCCGAGATTCCAACTCCAGTCTCTCCATGGAACTGAAGTAGCTCATCCCAGGATCCCTCTAGTAAATCTCCTCACCACACTTCCCCTTGCCATGCTGTAACATGCAGGGATCAGAGTTAAACGGCACAGGTGACTATTTCTGTTGGTGAGACCAGAGAGCTGTCCCTACTTGTGGTGTGGTTTTAATCCCACAGCAAGTGGCATTTTCTTTCTTCCAGCCCCTTTTCCCACCTTTACTTTCAGCCCAGTCGACATGTTTAGCCTCCAATCAGGTGGCAGGCGGTTTGGGCCTGGTTAGCCTTGGGTGTTTACGTTGCCATATTTTGACGCCCTTTTGCAGAGCACACAGATTCCGAGTGTTCAAAATATTTAAGTTACTGGAATGTCTTCAAGGAGCAAATCATATGCTGTTCCTTGTCCTACTTAAAGCTGAAGGCAGATTTAGATTTTTTTAAACGTTGACTTCTGAGCTAACTCATGATTTGGGGATTAAAGTTCACTCTTATCTCCAGCCCGGGCCAAGCCTGTGATTGGCATAGTTTTGGCACAATCCTGCATTTGCAATCTGCTTCTCTCTTTACAAAGAACAGTTGTTTTTAAATAAGCAGGAAAATATAATTAATATTGGTGCACATTTATCTCCCGTTTGAGAAGATGTTTAAATAGATGCAGATGGAGTAAGAACAGTAGAAAATGTTCGACAGGATCTACCGTTGAAGAAATGTTCAGTTAAATTAAATTTTAAATAGCTATCCTCCACATATAAATGTTCTTTTATTGACTATGGAGATACCTTTAACAAGGATGGTTTTAATTAATCTGGCACATTGTTGGCACAATCTCCCTGGAAGGACCTTAAATTAGCATTATGCACCATTCTGATCACCTTAACACAGGAAGGATCTGGTGCCTTTGGAGAAAGTGCAGAGGAGCTTTACCAGAATGCTGCCTAGATTAGAGGGCATTAGTTGTAAGGAGAGGTTGGACAAACCTGGAATGGAAGAGGCAAACCATTCACTCCATCTGTGTACACTCTGCCCAGTCCAGAGGACGTTTGCTGTGGTCCAATTTTGTGCAGGGTATTGAATGTTACAGAAGCAGTTGTATGGAAGCCTGTTTGATTGTTTAGGCAGTACAATGCGATTGGAATATATATGAAATTCATACCCTCAGGGATCATGCCACATTGTACTGGCTGAATAGAGTTTTTTTTTAAACTAGCCGCGGATCTAATAGTATAGCTAAAGGGGCTGAATGGCCTCCTCCCACTGACTGATTTAAAGCTGCGTTCAGTCTTTCAGTCTGAAGGAGGCTCCCGACCAGAAACGTCGCCCATCCTTTTTCACCAGAGATGCTGCCTGACGCGCTGAGTTACTCCAGCACTTAGTGTCTATCTTCAGACACTGGTAGATGTAGTCCTGGAGCCGCTAGGATTTATTGTTGTGCTGTCTCTGGTACATCAGCGAACCAGGATCCCTGTTGGTTTAGTGCACTGCAGCTGGGACATACTGTGCCGCGGAGAGAGAAGGAGGAGAAAGAGGACTTCCCCTGTGAGCAGGCACACATCAAGTTCCCAGCCCCTATCCCCAGTCAGCAGGAGCTGCCAAAACAGGCACCGGGCTGACATACTGAAAGCAGACAATGTGGGAATCTTCTCACCACAGGACACAATGCACACACCTGGAGTTCAGCCACTGACAGAGAAGCATGGGACTTCTTGTCTGAGGCTTGTTTCATTAGAAGCAGGAAAGGAAGTTAAAAACTAACCTTTCGAAATAGAAATTCCAACAATGTGCTTCTGAAAATAGGAAGGGAAGAAGCACCATTTTTTCTGAGGGAACTGCAGAGGTTCGGGTCTTGGTATTTGAAGGCACACACAGAGGGAGAGGAACTGGGGATATGCAAGGGCCCAGATTTATTAGAGAGTATAATGCCCCTGTACCACTTAGGAAATCTGAACGGAAACCTCTGGAGACTTTGCGCCCCCCCAAAGTTTCCGTGCAGTTCTCGGAGGTTGCAGGTGGTTGCCGGAGGTTGCAGGTAGTGGAAGAAGGTGGGAGACTGACAAAAACCTCTGGGAACCGCACGGAAACCTTGGGTGCGATGCAAAGTCTCCAGAGGTTTCCGTTCAGGTTTCCTAAGTGGGACAGGGGCATTAGAATCACCAAGGCTTATGGGGCTGGAGGGGGTGGTGGAATCAGGGAGTTTCAGCTAGGATGGAGATCAGTCTCACTGGAAACGCTGCGGTCTGACGTGAACTTGTCGGTGTACTGATACACCATTCTTCCTGCCATTCTTTCCCCTTCCAACCAGCAAAGCAAAGGGGCCTTGCTTAGCCTTGCTGTTTCCATCTCTACCTCTCCCTGCTCCCAGCCATCTCCCCTTCAATAACTATCCTTCCTGCTCAATTCAAACTCCTCTCCATTCCTACCCGGGGTTACAAAGAAGTAGTCAGGTTGAGTTATCTGAAGAGAAATCTGCCTCATCGTTCACTTCAGGAGTGGAAGCAATTCATCCTGGTAAACTGCCCTAAAGGAAGAGAAGAATTATTATTTACGGTTGGCTGATTGAATGTGAAAGTGACGAGGTTACGCTATAGTGATGCAGAGCAGCAGTGAGACTACATCTGGAAGACTGTGTTCAATACTTGGTCTCCTTATCCAAAGGATTTTCATATTTGAAAGTAGTTCAAAGAAGGTTTACTTTGGTGCTGCACAGTGGAGCAGCGATCGAGTAGCTGCCTAAAGGGCCTGTCCCACGAGCATGCGACTCCATGCGGCAAGCGCGACCTAACATGGTCGCTTGAGCCGTATATGGCCTCGCGGGGCCGGTCCCACTTCGATCGCTGGAGCCGTATGGAGTTGTGCGGAGCTGGTCCCGACATCGCGCGGGGCTCCGAAGAACTGACCGTTTTCAAAAATTCCGCGAGGCAATGGCCTGCCGGCCTGCAGCCGCCTCGACGCCGTACTTCTTGACGCCGTACGTCACGCGCGAACTTCCCGCGGACTTTGCTCGAACTTCACGTCACTCACTTGACCTCCGCACGGCTCCCGCTTCCGGTTTGGTCGCGCTTGCCGCATGGAGTCGCATGCTCGTGGGACAGGCCCTTTACAGCGCCAGAGACCCAGATGCGATCCTGACTGCAGGTGCTGTCTGTGCAGAGTTTGTACGTTCTCCCTGTGACCACGTGGGTTTTCTCCAGGTCCTCCGGTTTCCTCCCACATTCCAGAGATGCACAGATTTGTAAATTAATTAGCTTTGGTAAAAAGTTGTAATTTGTCCCTAGTGTGAAGGATAGTGTTAGTGTACGGGATGATCACTGGTCAGCGCAGACTCAGTGGGCCAAAGGGCCTGTTTCCACGCTGTATCTCTAAAGTCTAAAGTACTAAATTGATGCCTGGAATGGGTGGGTTGCTTTATAAGGAAAGCTTGGTCTAGCCAGGCTTGTATCACTGGAGTTTAAAGGAGTAAGAAGGGACTTGATTGAAACATATTAAAACTTCAAGAGTGCTGATAGTGTGGGCATGGGAAGAATGTATCTCCCTGTGGGAGTATCTAGAATGGGGATCACTGTTTAGAAATAAGGGATTGTCCATTAAAGGATGAAATGAGATGATTTATTTTTCTCTCAGAAGGACAAGAGAAGTAGAGGGACTTCGGACATAGGACGTACATTGATACCTGAAAGTGCGCTACAGGTAGACAGGGAGGTGAAGAGGTTTGTTGTCACACTGGCCTTCATTAGTCAGGGCATTGGGTGCAGGAGTTGGGGTGTTAATGTTGCAGTTGTACAAGACTTTGATGAAGCTGCAGTTGGTGTATGATGTACAAGTTTGGTCACCCTACTATACAAAATATACCATTAAGCTCGAAAGAGTTCAATGAAGATTTATGAGGATGTTGCAAGGACACAATGGAACGAGTGATAACAAGATGTTGAGCAGGCTAGGACTTTATTCCTCGTAGGGTGGGAGATTCAGAGTTGATCTTATAGAGGTGCTATAAAATCACGAGGGGCACAGATAGGATGAATGCACACAGAACTTGAGGACATAGGTTGAGAGGAGAAAGGTATAACGTGAACATGAGGGAAACCTTTTCACACACATTGTGTACGTACATAGAACAAACTGTAGATAAAGTGGTTGAGGCAGGGATAACAACAACATTTAAAAGACATTTGGATGGATACATGGATGAGAAAGGTTTGGAGGAATATATGCCAAAAGTTGGGAAAATGGAAGTAGCTTTGAAGGATACCTTAGTTGGCAGGAAGTAATTGGGCCAGATAACCTGTTTTCCCTGCTGTATAACTCCAGGACTCAATGACTCTAGAGTGTTTGAGATGGGAGAATATTGGATAAACAAGGGGATAGATGGGGAATTCAGAGTTGAGGTTACAATAAGATCAGCTGCGATAGTATTGAATAGTGAAGCAAGCTCGAGGGCCGAGTGGCCTTCAGCTGCACCAGTTCTCAATCTTCCCCATGAGCACTCTTTATGCCATTACATCAATAACAATTTGCAGAGTCCATATCAATGGGGCTCTGTCACATTACAATTTGCATGAGTTTAATCTGGCAGACTGAAAATATGACAATGTTGGAAAATTCAGGGAGTAATTTCCCCTGGTGGAAAGTCATTAACTTTCTGTTGAAATGATCGTTGGTTCACTATTTAAAATGTTATAAAACTCAGTCAGAGTTTATAACCTTTCTAATAAATATGTATGCAATCAAAAATTAATACTACAGTAGTTGTTATGTAATTAAACTTTAAGGACCAATTGTTGAAGCAATGAAGTACAAAGTTACAGCCTGAACTGTTTATCTCTTTCTCTGACACACAGACTATAATCATCTTGAAATCTTATTGAAACATATAAGATCCTGAAGGGCCAATGGAATGGTGGATGTTAAGATGTTTTACATTAGTGACAGAATCTCAAAGAAAGGGACATAGTTACTGACAGTCCACGGTTACCAGACTTCGGAGTGCAGTCCCACTCTCCCAACCTACCACATTGCGACCATTGCACTTTTAAAAATCTGCACTTTCTCTGTAACTGTAATGCTATAACCTTGTAACACTATGGTTATTTTGCTCTTTGCATGGCCTGTGGTACTAATGGTTTGATTGTGACATAGAAAATAGGTGCAGGAGTAGGCCATTTGGCCCTTTGAGCCTGCACCGCCATTCAATATGATCATGGCTAGTCATGTATTCATGTGTAGTATGATTTGACTGAATAGGAAGCAAACCAAGCTTTTCACTATATCTCAGTGAACATGACAATAATAAACCAATACCCAAAACCAATTATCAAACAAAATTATGAAGGAGCCCTCCCCCCCCCCCCCCCCCCCCCCCCCCCCCCCCCCCTCCCCAAAATAAAATGGATGGTTCAAGGAGTTATTTGAAGAAGAGAAAGGGAGACATGTTTCAGGAAGGAATTCCACAGCTTAGTTAACAGTACAATTACTATATAGTATTGAAGAGGAGAGGCTGAGGATATAGTGCCTTGTATTGCTGGGGACAGAGCTATTGACTTAAAACAGACAAGACAGCAGATCTGTCGCTGCATAACAATGACATGGATCCAGATCATCTATGGCGAAGCAATTGGTGAGCTCAGGAGACTGATTTGAAGAAAGGCAGCGGATGACTGTTGCAAGACTGGTAAAGTTCTGAGAGAAGGAGAGGTGAGGTCATTGGAGCAGGGAGAACCAGGGATGGGGGAAGGTGAGGGGTGGTTACAATTTTAATTTAATTTAGTTTTAATTCAGAGATACAACATAGAAACAGGTCCTTCAGCCCACCGAGACCACGCCAACCATCGACCTCCCATTCACATTAGTTCTGTGTTATTCAACTTTCTCTTTCACTCCCTATAAGTTAAGGGTAATTTACAGAGGCCAATTACCTTTACTTGACTTTAGACTTTAGAGATACTGCACAGAGACAGCCCCTTCGTCCCACCAAGTCCCCGCTGACAAGGGATCCCAGAACACTAACGGGCCTGTCCCACTGTACAAGGTAATTCAAGAGCTCTCCCGAGTTTAAAAAAAAATCAAACTCGTGGTAATCACGTACAATGTACGTAGCGGGTACGTCGGAGCTCGGGACGTCTCTTAGCGGCTCGTAACCCTAATGGCAAATACTTGGGAAACGCGGTAAGCTCGTGAAGACTCGTGAAGCTTTTTCAACACGAGAGCCCCGAGTACCTACGAGCGGCTATTACCGTAATTCTCCGAGTTCGAATCAGGGGAAACTCGGGAGAATTCTTGAATTAGCTCGTACAGTGGGACAGGCCCTTTACACTATCATACATACTAGGGACAATGTTACTATTTTACCAAAGCCAATTCACCTACAAAGCCCATGTCATTGGGATGTGGGAGGAAACCGGAGCACCCGGAGGAAACACACGCAGTCACAGGGAGAATATGCAAGCCCCACGCACAGACAGCACCCGAGGTGAGAATCGAACCCGGGTCTCTGGCGCTGTGAGGCAGCAACTCTACCAGCTGTGCCATGGTCTGCCTAAGTCTGAAATGTATCAAGTCTGAAGTGTATCTGCACTGGAGACCAGTGTTGTCCAGTGAGACCATCGGAAGTGAATTTTACAAAGATGGACAGTTTCGCTTCAGTGGTTTCAAAACAAAAGCTCCTTGTCCTGAAGAATTCTATAATGTAGGCATTGCCAAATCACAGCGGCTGGTAGGAAGCATTTGAACATCCAAAATGCAAATTTATTTATCATACGTTTCAAGAAAGCACACATTTTGAAACTCAGAAAATTATGATTAGAAAAGGAAATCTTAGGAAAGAAAACACAGATTAAAATCTGAAAAGATAATTATTTCACAGTTTAAGTGTAACCTTTCGTCAGGGCTGTGTTCTGCCAAAGTCTGTCTGCTGCTGATTAATTGGCAGTTCATTGTCTTAATTTATTGTTGATGAAAATAACATTTTTTTGTTGAAATCCTTTCGGGCTGTCAGGCTGTTTGCTTTCTCTGAGCAGCTAGGTTTATTCCAGTCGCTGTGATTAAAATAGTCAACCTTTCTCCTTGTACATTTTACAGTGTCATTTTTCCTAGAACAGATTAACGTAAATCCAGACAAGACAAAAGCCACAAATTGACACACTGAGGCATGTTTGCAGAGAATTAATGCCAAATCTCTAAACTGGACCCAAAGTGACTGGGATTGATTTTGTTGTCTATACACTGATTCACTGGTGTAAAGGGCGATCGTTGCTTCTGACTGATCTTAGGGACTTTCGAGGATGAGAAAACAGCGACGATTTGGAGATTGTTAATTCAGAGCACGGAATGTGACAGAGCAGGACGGAGCCATTCAACCCATTCCCCCTGGTCTAGCCCTTTGCATTCAAAGAGCCCATTCTCCCTGCTCTTTCCCCACATCCCTGCAAATCATTTCTTTCTCATTCCTTCATGTGATGTGGTCTCCATTTAAGTCAGAGATTGATAGGTTCTTTTTTAAGAAGGAACTGCAGATGCTGGAAAATCAAAGGTACACAAAAATGCTGGAGAAACTCAGCGGGTGCAGCAGCATCTATGGAGCGAAGGAAATAGGCAACGTTTCGGGCCGAAACCCTTCTTCGGACTGAAGAAGGGTTTCGGCCCGAAACGTTGCCTATTTCCTTCGCTCCATAGATTCTGCTGCACCTGGGGAGAAGGCACTAGAATGGGGTTGAGTGGGAAAGATTGGTCAGGCATGATTGAATGGTGGAGTAGCCTTGATGGTCAAATGGCCTAATTTGTCTCCTATAACTTTTGAACATGAACTAATTATCGCCCAACCTTGGTTGCCTTTGAGAAGGCGGTGTGGAATTCCTTTCATGTACACACATCACAAAAATATGTCCTTTCGCCCAGCGAGTCCATGCTGACCATCACTAGCCTTTGTGAAGGTTGTTTAGTTTAGACATAACGCATGGAAACAGGTTCTACGGCCCAACGATTCCACACTGACCACTGATCCCTTGTTCACACTAATTCTACATTATCCCAGTTTCGCAACTTCTCCCTATTCACCAGGGGCAATTTACAGAAGACAATTCACCTACCAATCAGCACATATTTGGCACGTAGGAAAACTGGAGCACCCGATGTAAACCCAAGTCCCAGGGTGAATGTACAAACTCCATATAGAAAGTGCTGGAGGCCGAGATTAAACCCAGGTCACTCGGATTTTGTGGCAACAGATCTATCCATTCTACCATATGATGTTTTAATAGTTCCTGTTGCATCTGCTTCAGCTCACTACATAAAATCATACCCTCAATACTGCTCCGTAGTCTTTGCTCATTCACTCTCCTGCCTCACGAGACAGTTCCTCCCTACCTACTCCATCAGAACCCTGGCTGATTTTGCACGCCTTCATTAAATCTTCCCTTAACCTTCTCTGCTCCAAGGAGAACAGCACCAGCCTCTCGAGCCTCCCCTAGAACCAAAGCCCCATCATCCCCAGCACTGCTCCAGTAAACCCACTCTCCATTATATCCAAATCCTCAACATTCTTCCTGCAGTGTAGTTCAAAATTGGCTTAACTAACTGGATTTGCATCATTTCACTTTCTACCTCTGTTAATAAAGCAAGGAAGCCAAATGCCTTCCACACCTTTGAAAGTTTGGTGGTGAGGAAAGATATTGGGTGCAAGGAAACTCGGAAGTCGAACCTAGCCTGGACTTGGAAAAAACCCTTGTGCCTCCTTCCCAGCCACTCATGTTACCAACTCAAAGCCTAAACTGCCTTTCCCTAGCGCCTGTCACAACTTCAAGGCATTCCAAATAAAAAGCCTTGTCCGGTAATCTTGGCAGGAAAATCAGTTATATTAACTAGTTCAGATGTTTTGGGATTGGCAAAAAATGATTAATAATTTTACCTGAAGATGAAGCGTAATCTCTTTCTTTTCATTCTCCCTTGTGATTACTATTTCTTCTTCTCTCCTGTCTCAAGCTTTCAGCTCTTGCACTCTGCTAAGTTTTCGGTATCCATAGTTACCTGCGCAATCTCCAATCTGTGCTAAGTGGGGGGAAGCTCAGTTATCACAGCAGGGAGAGACTGAATATGAATTGTGGTGACTGGTAATCACAAAACCATTGTTAAGAAGCAGTGAAGGAGTGATTGGAAAAGATCCATGTGTTTGACCCTTGGACCTTTGATAATTTACCAGGATTCAGTTGTTGGCAAAGTGTCCAGAATATAATACCTTGGTGTAAATTAGTGTGATGAGAAATAGAGGAGGAACTCGGTCTTGTTACTAGCTCGGGGCTGCACAGCATAAAAATTCTGTTGGAATAGATGGAGGCTCCTGATTGAAAGTGTAAATTGTAACATGTGCATCAGTAATACAGTATATCATTTAGTCTCCGTACACAGTAACTGAGAGAGAATTTCACCTCTGAAGCCAGCTTTTTCTGTGCAATGAGATGGATTGTGTTGCCACAAGGTGGCATCATCCTTACATCAATCTGTCTCCCCATTTAATGTGGAGGAGAAAGTTGCATTGCCCACTGTTGGGGTCCAAAGAGGATGAAAGCCCAATTGAAAGGTTACACAGTGGCCCCATCAGTGAAAGCAGAATTGAAAGATTACACTCAAGCCCCGACAAACTGAGGTCTCCTTTCCAAGAAGTGGTCACCTGGCAGAGGCCATTGAAAGCATGAATTGGTTTGACAGGTTAGAAGATGTTTCCCCATTGCGTCCGAGCCTACAACCCAGGAATGCTAACATTAGACAGTCACAATTATGTTCAGTAGGACATACATAGAAACATAGAAAATGGGTGCAGGAGTAGGCCATTCGGCCCTTCGAGCCTGCACCGCCATTCAATATGATCATGGCTGATCATCCAACTCAGTATCCTGTACCTGCCTTCTCTCCATGCCCCCTAATACCTTTAGCCACAAGGGCCACATCTAACTCCCTCTTCAATATAGCCAATGAACCGGCCTCAACTACCTTCTGTGGCAGAGAATTCCACAGATTCACCACTCTCTGTGTGAAAAATGTCTAAAAGATTTCCCCCTTATCCTTAAACTGTGACCCCTTGTTCTGGACTTCCCCAACATCAGGAACAATCTTCCTGCATCTAGCCTGTCCAACCCCTTAAGAATTTTGTAAGTTTCTATAAGATCCCCTCTCAATCTTCTAAATTATAGCGAGTACAAGCCGAGTCTATCCAGTGTTTCTTCATATGAAAGTCCTGACATCCCAGGAATCAGTCTGGCGAACCTTCTCTGTACTCCCTCTGTGGCAAGAATGTCTTTCCTCAGATTAGGAGACCAAAACTGTACGCAATACTCCAGGTGTGGTCTCACCAAGACCCTGTACAACTGCAGTAGAACCTCCCTGCTTCTATACTCAAATCCTTTCGCTATGAATGCTAACATACCATTTGCTTTCTTCACTGCCTGCTGCACCTGCATGCCTACTTTCAATGACTGATGTACCATGACACCCAGGTCTCGTTGCATCTCCCCCTTTTCCTAATTGACCACCATTTAGATAATAGTCTACTTTCCTGTTTTTGCCACTAATGTGGATAACCTCACATTTATCCACATTATACTGCAGGAGAAACCTCTTTATACAGAGGGCAGGGAGAAGAGGGAACCCAAGTTGGATTACAGATGCATTTTGGAGGATAAATAAGCAGGACAAAAGGACATAGAAGCATTGGAAATAAAAACCTTCTTCACCATTTCCTAAGGACTTGGCTGATCTCTTATGTCATCCCCATTTTTCTGCTCCAATCCATATCTCTCGATTTTCTTCACAGCTGAAAGTAAGAGATGATGAAGAGCAATGAGGGGGAGATGGAGGGATGGAAAGAACCTCCTGTGATCCATAGAACCTCCACGGAGCACAGTGTAGAAATATTAAGAGCTACAGTTGCTGGTTTATACCAAAGAAACACACAAAGTGCAGCAGGAGTTACTCAGCAGGTCAGTCACCATCTCTAGAGAAAAAGGATGGTTGACGTTCCGGGTTGAGACCCTTCTTCAGACTGAAAGTAGAGGGCGGGAGGGAAGGTGAAGAGTTGGAGGTGAGAAAAGCTCAGTGTCTATCTACGACCATGAAGCAGATGGACCTAACAATCTGTTTTGTGTGCAATTTAATACTAGTATCAGGCGCTCTGTTTCTCACCTTGAATACTTGCATTGTGTGCATAGTTGAATTGTCTGCACATTGATGTGTGCTTCCAAAATTTGGTGCCTCTAACTTTGGTGGAACAGAGGACCTGCTTATGCCTGAATATTCTGTGATTTTTAATATGGACAAATATTTTGAAGGATCAAGATCAACGTTGAGTTTCGGCTGTGTTGTTCAGTGAGACCAACAGTTCTCCTTTGACCAACCCGCCTGGTTGGGCTGTCTGCTAAGTTTAGCAGTGAAAACTAGCCATTTTGAAACTTAAAGCCTCGCCAAAAGCACCAAGTCTGTTATGGTTTAGTAATCCACTCCACGGATGTAAGAACTGCAATGCAACCTTAACGGTGACACGGTGGTGCCACGGTAGAGTTACTGCCTTACAGCGCCAGAGACTCTGGTTCAATCCCAGCTACGGGTGCTGTCTGTACAGAGTTTGTACGTTCTCCCCGTGACTGCCTGGATTTTCTCCGGGTGATCTGGTTTCCTCCCACACTCACAGATGTACAGGTTTGTAGACTAATTGGCTTGGTAAAATTGTAAAAGTGTGTAGGACAGTGTTAGCGTGTGACAATAGACAAGAGGTGCAGGAGTAGGCCATTCGGCCCTTCGAGCCAGCACACCGCCATTCAATGTGATCATGGCTGATCATCCCCAATCAGTACCCCGTTCCTGCCTTCTCCCCATATCCCCTGACTCCGCTATTTTTAAGAGCCCTATCTAGCTCTGCCTTGAAAGCATCCAGACAACCTGCCTCCACCGCCCTCTGAGGCAGAGAATTCCACAGACTCACCACTCTATGTGAGAAAAAGTGTTCCCTCATCTCCGTTGTAAATGGCTTACTCCTTATTCTTTAAGGAGTGTTGGGGGGGGGGGGGGGGGGGGTCGCTGGTCAGCGAGGATTCGGTGGACCGAAGAGCCTGTTTCCGCGCTGCATCTCTAAACTAAACCTGTCAATGAAGCTTGAGTCATTTGTTGCAGCATCGGGAGTGTGGACCGATTGGGGAAATGCCCCTGATACTAGCTACAGGGTGAGCAGACCAAGGAGACGGTGCCCTGCTCCATCCCAATGGTTTTGCTCCACTCAGGAATCCCCGTACCTCTCCACTTCACCCCCATCATCTCCTTCCATCACCCTCTCCCTCGTGTTTACCCAGTTCCCACTTAGTTCATGATTTAAGCAAGTTCCAGTTTCAACCAGAGCCAGTGGTTTGTGATTGATGCTGGCCTATTGCAGCATCTGCAGTGACACAGCCCAAGCTATTTCAAAGTGTCAGCATAATAAATGACACTTTGCAGCATGTTTTATGAACACTCTTGGAAGAATATATTTATAAATCACTGATTCTGATTTATTGTGAACATTTTCTCAGAAAGGGTAACTGAACAGCAAACACCCAAATACTCTGCAAGCACTCATGACTGCGGAATGAAAGGAGACTACTTACAGAGCTGACAGCCAGCCACAGGGATAGGAGGAAGCCATTCAGCCCCTTTAGTATGTTCCTTCATTCAACCAGGGTAAACCATCTTGATCCTGTATTTCATGAGGTGGCGCAGTGGTAGAGTTGCTGCCTTACAGATCCAGAGACCCGGGTTCGATCCTGTGGGTGCTGTCTGTACGGAGTTTGTACGTTCTCCCCATGACCATGTGGGTTTTTCCTGGGTGCCCTAGTTTCCTCCCACACTCCAAACACATACAGTTTTTCCGGTTAATTTGGCTTTGGTAAAATGTTGTAAATTGTCCCTAATATGTGGGATATTGCTACTTTACAAGGACCGCTGGTTGGCATGGGCTCGGTGGGCCGAAGGGCCTTTTTCCGTGCTCTATCTCGAAACTAAACTAAGCTAAACCACTTTGACGTTTCTTGTCTGCAAAGAAAAATCAACCTATGCTTTGAAATGTGACTCACTATGGCTATATTTGATCTTTTTTGTTATATTACTTGTCAATTTCCTGGATAGTTTGATACTTCGGAAACATATCCGAGTGCCTTCTGTGAATGATTAGTCATTTGTCAAAGCTGTTCACCGTTTAGTCTTTATAAAAACATATTAACTGACGGTGGAACACTGAGAGAATATTTCAGTTGTTAAAATAGACCTGCCTTTCAGTAATACAGCCAAGGAGAGTCAGCAGTCACAGGCAGGTAGCAAGTCAGGTCTGGCTGTGGGATCGCCTGAAGAAGGTGCCCTGAGGTGGTTCAGGCACGCTGAGGGAGCTCGCTCTGCCTGCTTCCATGGAGTAGGAGGTAACAGGAATACTTACACTGTTGAACTTTTCTGGGCTGCAATTCTTTCATTAAAGTGATGTCAGTTATTCGATTGGCGGTCTAGGTAATTTTAACCTACCAGTCAGAATTCAAAAAGTAGACCCAGAAGTTTGAGATTGAGAACTTAAGGGAAAGCATGAATTAAAGGTCAACTTATTGGCTCATCAAAGACCCACACCATCCTGGCCACACACTCATCTCCCTGCTAACTTCAGGTAGAAGGTACAGGAGCCTGAAGACTGCAACGACCAGGCTCAGGAATAGCTACTTCCCCACAGCCATCAGGATATTAAACCTGGCTCGGGCAAAACTCTGAACATTAATAACCCATTATCTGTTATTTGAACTTTATCAGTTTATTTATTCATGTGTTGTAGTCAATGCCTACTATGTTCTGTTGTGCTGAAGCAAAGCAAGAATTTCATTGTCCTATCAGGACACATGACAATAAACTCACTTGAACTTGAACTTTTAATTCTTAATTTTAAACCAGCATTTATTACCCATCCCTAATTACCCCAGATAATGTGGCATTGGGGGGTCTTGAACCTCTGCACTACTTCAGAAGCTGCTCCCACCGTGCTGTTGAGGAGGTAGTTTCAGGATTTAGAATGCAATGACGATGAGGGAACAGATATATATTTCCAAGCATGGATGGGGTGTAATTCGGATGCAGTGGTGAACCATTGCTCCCTTGTCTTCCCTTGTTTTTCTTGATGGTGGAGGTCATGGATTTAGGAGCTGCTGTTGGAATAGCCTGAGTGAGTAACTACAACACAACTGTGGATCAGTTCAGTTTCAGTTGAGTTTACTGTCACGTGTACCGAGGTACAGTGAAAAGCTTATGTTGTGTGCGAACTAGCCAGCTGAAAGACAATTGATGATTACAATCGAGTCATTCACAGTTTACAGATACATGATAAGCGAATAACGTTTAGTGCAAGATAAAGCTAGTAAAGTCCGATTAAAGATAGTCCGGGGGTCATCAATGAGGTAGATAGTAGTCCAGCACTGCTCTCTTGTTGTGGTAGGATGGTTTAGTTGCCTGATACAAGCAGGTGCACAACCAATGGTACACAATGCAGCCACTATATGCCAGTGATGGAGGGAATGAACGATTGAAACCAGCATCTGCAGTTGTAAATCTCTCATACCTAAACTTCCCCCCCAGTCTAGTTTCAGTAAAAACACTGAATCAAGCACTTGAACAACTAATCTTTATTTTAACAAAAGCGCAATTACAGTTCAACTACTGTACCTATCTCACCACGTGTTCGATCCTCGTATCTGCCTGATTGAGCCCACTAGGCCTCGCTCAAATAGAGACACTCCAGAAAGTCACACAGTCCCAAGCGCTCTCCCAGAAGATCGATCCTGGGCCTTGTGGTAGCAGACTTTTATATGTCCCGGGATCCCGAGGGAACCACTTGGGGGTGGTCTCTTAATAATCCAATTACAGATATCGATTAACCCCATACATTACAGACATTTCCCTAACCCAATAATACAGCAGCTAAATACATTGTATTCAAACCGGACTTCTCAAGGAAGCCAACTTAGAAACATTTACCCTGATCTGCAAGAAACCCAGACAAGGCTCAATACCACATCCAATCAACACTCAGCAAAGCCAAACTCTGCAATATTATTTACAATTATTCACAAGGTATATGTCTGATTTGCAGCCATCCAATCCATTCTATGCATTTTGCACCTAATTCACAGGGTCTGCAGATGTTCTTATTCTTTTCTTGCAAATTGTATCTAGGCTCTTGACACACTGGCACCACTCCACAGCTTGTCCCAACTCTGCAGAGAGCAATTCCAAATTGACCAAACCTCCCAGCAGCCCCGAAGCTTTTACCCCATTTTGAAGTCCTGGCCTCTCCAATCCGGCCAGGATTAACATTCCTTCCTTTTAGCATTTATGATAACCCATCATTTATGATAACCAAATAGTTCAATAATCAGCTAGCCAGATATACATAAGTGTGTCCTTTATATTTCTCATCTATCAGCAACACAAGATGATGATGTTTCTTCCTAGAATCTTGTCAAGCGTCCCGAGTTTTCCGTATGATGAGTCTTCACCTCCTGAGTTTTCATGGGCGCGAATTCCCTCCATCCGTGTTGCTGCCCATTCTTCCACAGTCGAACCTAAAACCTAAAAATCCTGAAAAACTTGGGACAAAGCAAGTTGCCATCATGCACTCATGCTTTCCCATACATTCTCTATAGTTCTGCCATACTATCCCTATTCAAACCTATTATATTACCCTATTACTAGATCCCTATTCCTATTCTGTTCCCTAATATACTCTTTATTATTCCAGGATCAAAACTAATCAGCCTTCTTCATACTCACACAATGTTATAATATGTATATCTGATGATGGGTAATCATATAAATTTCAGCTGGGTTCAGTCCAGATTTCCCTACAGGCGTGACTAATTTAAAGCAAACCATGATAAATGTTCCAATTTAACCAAATCCAGTCAGTCTCAGCCTTCAATTTACTATTTCAAATTTCAATGTCCATCTCGTCCTTCTTATTCCACAGCCTTGTAGCCGATAATACAATTCCATTCCGATTCCTGTGGAATTCCCAGCTGTTCAAAAATTTAATTAATCAATTTCCATATGCTATCAATTTCATCATAAATCCAATCAAGACTGCCGAATCCAGGGACAATTTATTTCCACCTTGATAATAGAAGCCGCTTTCCCATCAAGGGTTAAACAATTCAAATCCATTGAGCAAATATGCTATTCTCAATAACTCTTCAAGTCTCCCTCTAACTTACTAAGTCTCTCCTCCAGTACCTCTTCTTATTTATGTATGACTCCTCACCATGGTAACTCGTTACTATGTTGATTCTATACAATGTTGGTTCTTTACTATATTGGCTTCGTTCTTTGTCTAGGGCTTTGTTTCTTCTCTCCCTTCTCCCCATTTCCATTCCTTAGTTGCCATCCCTTCTCATGGTAACTACTATGTTTCCCAGTCTTGCTTCTTCCTTTCAGTGAGGGTTTCTTGATAATTGGATTCTAAGTATCTCCTCCTACTTGGAAGGGGTGGTGTTCTTTCTCATTTATAGTGCTGTTTCTCAGGCCAGGTGAGGATGCCTTTAATTCCAATAGATGGTATTACTGTTAACTGGCAGGTTAGGGCTATCGAAATGGGTTGGATTGTCGAAATGTCCCTGCCCCCTGACCTCCCTGCCAGTGTCCTCGTCCTCTACCTTCGGGGTCCCAAGAGTCTCGGTACCCTCTTGGAATCCATTGCTTTCTGAACCCCGTGGCCACCTTCTCTGCCCCTTCCTTCTTGATAATATTCTCTCATAGGACACGACCGACTCCAGTGCCCAATCCCCCATAGCTGTAACACTGATCGGGCCGGATCGCTTTATCACCTCTCCAGCCAAACCGAGGAAAGGTCAGTTCTCTGAATGGGAGACCTTGAGGTCTTCTTAGAAACATAGAAACATAGAAAATAGGTGCAGGAGTAGGCCATTCGGCCCTTCGAGCCTGCACCGCCATTCAATATGATCATGGCTGATCATCCAACTCAGTATCCTGTACCTGCCTTCTCTCCAAACCCCCTGATCCCTTTAGCCACAAGGGCCACATCTAACTCCCTCTTAAATATAGCCAATGAACTGGCCTCAACTACCTTCTGTGGCAGAGAGTTCCAGAGATTCACCACTCTCTGTGTGACCAATGTTTTTCTCATCTCATATAACCATATAACCATATAACAATTACAGCACGGAAACAGGCCATCTCGACCCTTCTAGTCCGTGCCGAACACATAATCTCCCCTAGTCCCATATACCTGCGCTCAGACCATAACCCTCCATTCCTTTCCCATCCATATAACTATCCAATTTATTTTAAATGATAAAAACGAACCTGCCTCCACCACCTTCACTGGAAGCTCATTCCACACAGCTACCACTCTCTGAGTAAAGAAGTTCCCCCTCATGTTACCCCTAAACTTCAGTCCCTTAATTCTCAAGTCAGTCTCAATCTCGGTCCTAAAGGATTTCCCCTTTATCCTTAAACTGTGACCCCTTGTCCTGGACTTCCCCATCATCGGGAAACAATCTTCCTGCATCTAGCCTGTCCAAACCCTTAAGAATTTTGTAAGTTTCTATAAGATCCCCTCTCAATCTTCTAGCGAGTACAAGCCGAGTCTATCCAGTCTTTCTTCATATGAAAGTCCTGACAACCCAGGAATCAGTCTGGTATACCTTCTCTGTACTCCCTCTTTGGCAAGAACGTCTTTCCTCAGATTTGGAGACCAAAACTGGACGCAATTTTCTTCTTCCTCCTTATCCTCCTCTGTTCTTATTTCTTTTATTTGAACCTTTAATTTCCGGGCTGCCGTTGAACCAGGCCGCCTTGATGTCTGACTGTCTGTGGTCTGGGGGACATTTATACCTAATGCGGGCATCTCCCTACAAACATACTGTCTACGGGGAGTCCGTTCTAAATCCCCTTCATTGTTGAATTGCTCTGACATAATGATATTATCCATGTCCGGATCAATCCATCCAAATTCTCCCCCTATCTCACCCTCTGAAAGGCTATTCGTTCTATCCCGATACTTCAAGAAGGATTCTTTCATCCTCCCGCGACTGGAGCCCCTAATTAATTTCGGCACCCATGTCGATGGAGTCTTCCTTCTAGCTCCTTGATTTTCCCTACGGTTCTGCACCTGTGGGGCAATCATAGGAGATAGAGGATCTCTCCCCGATGTCTCTATTTCAGATTTAAATTTAGGGGGAGGAGCCGAAGATAACGCTGACTCCTCCCGTGTGCCCTGCTCGCAAGCTGCGATTGGTTTCTCCGAATTGGGACCATGAGAGTTCTGTGAGGAATACTGTGGCTCTAGCTCCACTCCGAGAATTCTGTACACCCGGACATATGATAAATATCTCTCCCTTCAAGATATGCAGGCACTGTTTCACTCTTACCGAATTTAACAGATTTAGTTTTCGTCGGCACCTCCCCTTTAAGAGCTGTTTCAGTAGTGTCCCTTTCAAAAGATGACACTCTATACTGCTCCTGCTCCTGCTGCTGCTCCTGCTGTTGGCTTACTAGTTCTCGATGTCCCTGCTCTGGAATGTCCCGAGAAGGATCACTTCTATCGTGTTCTTCTCCTATTCCCAATTTACAAGCAGCCATTCTTAGGGTGGACAGCAAAACAATTTATTTATTTATTTTTCTTTTAGTGAAGAACATTCTCCACATCCCAATTAACTCACTTCCTTCTTCACTATTCCCATATTTTTTAATGATAATTTCTATAAAGTTTATTCCTATGACATATTTTAGTCCACACAACGGCCAAAGTTCGTCTTTCAGAATTGCATTTAATTCCCCAGATATTCCTCTTAGTCTATCCGCTTCATGTGGAAGCTCCCCGCAAATTATCCTTATCAGGCTTTCTAATTCGTTTGATCAGTCCTTCTCAGAGACATTCCCCATTCTCGGAACAATGGTCACAACACAAATTGCAAAATAAAGGTTCCAGCCACTAACACCTCTTCCAATCACTCCTTCCTCTCAGACTCCAAGGTCAATGGAATCTCTCCCACACAATGGTCAACGGTCTTTCCGATTCACACTTACTCTAACAATCGCTCCCTTTCAACTTTCCCAGTCACTCCTATTCAATCATTTTTATTCAATTATTCAAACCACTCGCTCCTATTCAGTCTCTCTCCCAACTCTCTTATCAGTTAAATCACAATCACTGCGTTCAATTCGAAACTTTCAAACAAAGGATCTCAATCTAAGTCTAACTCTCAATCGCAGTCTCTCATGCAGCAATCTCTCTCTCACTCAATCCACTTTAAGTTTGCACAGACAGACAAATCCGAACCAAGCTAACAAAACTATAATTAAGAACGAAAATATTCCCCCGATTATCGATTCGATCCTCGTATCTGCCTGATCAAGCCCTCTAGGCCTCGCTCAAACAGAGATACTCCAGAAAGTCATGCAGTTTCCAAGCGCTCTCCCAGAAGATCTATCCCGAACCTCATGGTAGTGGACTTTTATATATCCCGGGAACTCGAGGGGGCAAACCACATGGGGGGTGGTCTCTTAATAATCCAATTACAGATTTCAATTAACCCCATACATAAAATACATTTCCCTAACCCAATAATCCTGCAGCTCAATACATTGTATTCAAACTGGACTTCTGGGGTGGGAGATTGCAACCTTCACGTGGTCCGCCCTGTTTCTACGAATGCAATCAACCTGGTGTGCACAATCGAATAAGATCAAATAGAACAAGTTGTCCGACAACTTTAGGCTGTGCACGCCATACGCAAGAAGAAGAAACCGGACTTCTCAAGGAAGCCAACTTAGAAACATTTACCCTGATCTGCAAGAAGCCCCGACAAGGTTCAATACCTCATCCAATCAACACTCGGCAGAGCCGAACTCTGCAACATTATTCACAATTATTTACAAGGTGTAGGTCTGGTTTGCAGCCATCCAATCCATTCTATGCATTTTGCACCTAATTGACAGGGTCTGCAGATGTTCTTATTCTTTTCTTGCAAATTGAATCTAGGCTCTAGACACACTGGCACCACTTCGCTGCTTGTCCCAGCTCTGCAGAGAGCAATTCCAATTGACCAAATCTCCCAGCAGCCCTGAAGCTTTTACCCCATTTTGAAGTCCTAGCCTCTCCAATCTGGCCAGGATTAACACAGTTCTATTTTACACATTATTATGATTCAAGTCAGGTTAACGAGTTTATTGTCATCTGCTTAATGGGCCTGTCCCACTTACGCGACTTTTACGGCGACTATCGGCACCCGTCATAGGTCGTTGCAGGTCGCCAAAAATGTTCACGTGTTGAAAATCCAGCAGCGACCAGAAAGACGCTACGTTCTTTCGGCAACTGAGGAGACGACTCACGACCATACAGCTGACACCCCCGGCGACATGTCACGGGGTGAAGCCCGTATGGTCGTGAGTAGTTGCTCATAGAGTCGTACTTTGTTCTGGTCACCGCTGGATTTCACATGTTGAAAATTCTCGGCAACCTGCAACGACCTATGACGCGTGCCGGCAGTCACCGAAAAAGTCACGTAAGTGGGACAGGCCCATTAGTATGGTGAGGTTTCGATACAATGAAAATCTTACTTGCAGCAGGCACATGGTTCCAGACAGTAGTCTTGTAGAATGTATGTACCTTTTATGTTTTTGTGTCATAAAAGGCCTGTTGTAAGTCAACGGTTGCAACTTCCCTTCCCACTCACTCATTCACTTTCCTGTCCAGTGCCAGAGTGCGACACACTCAAAGTGGAAAAGCAGCACTTCATATTCTGCTTCGATAGCTCACAGCCCAACTTTATTAACGTTGAATTTTCCAATTTCCAGTAAAACACCCCACCCGCCTCCCTAAACCTTGAAGACCCCCCCCCCCATGGCAGAATGCACCCATTTCCCTTACCATCTCCCACCACCCCGAGTTAGCGTTCTCCTTTCCCCTCCTCTCCATGGTAATCTCCCATTCCCAAGTCCCACATTTCAAAGGTTTCACAGGTCTCAAAGTCTTTTATTGTCATGTGTATCAATTAGGTACAATGATATGCGACTTACCATACAGCCATACGTGAAAAAAAAAGCAACAAGACACACACTACATAAAAGTTAACATAAACATCCAACACAGCAGATTCCCCACATTCCTCACTGTGATGGAAGGCAAAATAGTCCCAACCTTCTTCATCCTTTATTCTGCCGCTGTCGGGGCAGTTGAACCATCCGTCGGGGCCATTGAAGCTCCCGCAGCTGGCGTCGGAGCTCCCGCGTCGGGACAGTCAAAACTCTCACTGTTGAAACTCCTGTGGCTTGGAGTTCCCGATGTCGGCCTCTGACCAGAGACCGTGAGCTACGTGATGTAAAGTCCGCAGGCTCCCATGGATGGAGCTCAGAGGTCGATCCCTGGAAAAGGGATCGCGGGCTCCATGATGGTAAGTCCCACAGGCTCCCGCGATGGAGCTCGGGAAGTCGGTCTGCAGCAAAGGCCGTCAGCTCCTCGATGTTAGGCCGCAGTGCAGACGGAGTTACGATATGGAAAAAAAATCGCATCTCCGTCGAGGTAAGAGATTAGAAAAAGTTTCCCCCAACTGCCACCACCTCACCCCCAACATAAAACAAGCTGAAGAACACTAAAAACATACATTTTAACACATACTATTAAAACACAAAGAAGGAAGGGACAGACAGACTGTTGGCGAGACAGCCATTGCAGTAGGGTCTTGGTGAAACCCAAACTGGGCATGGGTGGGGAGACTCTAAGTGCTTGAGTAACTCAGCAGGTCAGGCATCATCTCTGAGAAAAGGAATAGGTAACGTTTCGAGTCGGAACCCTTCTTCAGTCG
>NC_045961.1:86029631-86197831 GCF_010909765.2 Amblyraja radiata | reverse complement strand
CAGTCGGAACCCATCTGAAGGAAGCTTCTGACCCACTACTCTAGCACTTTGTGTCTATTTTTGGATAAACCAGCATCTGCAGTCCCTTCCAACACATTGGTGAGCTGATTCTTGGTGAGTGATGTCACTTGATAGCAGTGTGTCTTGCCTCATCTCCGTTGAGGTAAGAGATTAGGAAAAGTTTCCCCCAACTTCCCCCCCCCCCCGCCCCGCCCCCCTAGCACCACCCCTTCTCCCCACCACACCCATCACTTTGTTGGTGATGGAGACTGGGTAATTACATGAATGGGCCTTGTGCTGAATTTTGTGAACAGTACATACCCGGGCATTCTTTCACGTTGGCGGATAGTTGCCAGTGTATGCCAGTACTGAAACACTTGGCCAGAGGCACAGCTAGTTCTGGAGCACAGGACTTCAATTACACTGAGAATGGGATTGTGATGGTGAAATCTGTTAACGCTACAGTATGAATACAAGTACATCACTCTATTTGTTATCTCTTCCAATTTAGACTTCAATCCCAAACCAGATGTTTGTGAAGAGGTCTTTACAAAGCCGAGCAGGTTGGAAGTAGCGTTGTCGAAATCTGAATGCAGGCTCTAGGCTTATTTTTGATGGGATGGGATGGTTTTGTCAAAACTTGAAGCTTTAATATGATTCCGAGGCCAATATTCCAATTTAAGACGGGAGTTGCACAGCACGGTGGCGCAGCGGTAGAGTTGCTGCCTTACAGCGCCAGAGACCCGGGTTCGATCCTAACCATGGTGCTATCTGTACTGAGTTTGTACATTCTCCCTGTGGGTTTCCTCCAGGTGTTCCGGTTTCCTCCCACATTCCACAGACGCACAGGTGTGTAAGTTAATTGGCTTCAGTTTAAAAATGGTCAGTCGTCCCTAGTGTGTAGGATATTGCTAGTGTACGGGGTGATCGCTGGTTGGCAGGGACTCAGTGGGCCAAAGGGCCTGTTTCCATGCTGTATCTAAAATCTAGAGTTAGTAAGACTCTTTAGTAGGTCTGCAGTCACATATAGACCAGATTTATTTCACTGTTTAAGAAAGAACTGCAGATGCTGGAAAAATCGAAGGTAGACAAAAAAGCTGGAGAAACTCAGCAGGTGAGGCAGAATCTATGGAGCAAAGGAATAGGCTATGTTTCGGGTCTGAAGAAGGGTCTCAACCCGAAACGTCGCCTATTCCTTCGCTCCGTAGATGCTGCCTCACGCGCTGAGTTTCTCCAGATTTATTTCACTGTTAGGCATTAGTGAAGAAATGGAATTACAATGACAATCTTTATTTTTGTCCTCATTATTCATAGTTATTATTGCTAAGAATATACATTGTTTTAAATTCCAACTTGCTAACTACAATTCCACGATTCCACAGCTCCCCTGGTAGGATTAAATCACTGCACTACCACCATACAGAATTCTGCTGTAATTTACTTATTAACAGACGTGACTGATGGTCACATTGGCATTTCTCATGTTTTCTTACAGCAGAGTTGTGGGCCATTTGGGACACGGCTTAAAGCAGATCAGGAACAAGCCCAGAAAGGAGAGTCTATGCAGTCTCTTAAATCAATCCCACTAATCCCTTTCCTCACTTTGTTATTCTAACCTATTTTTCTCACGTGCTCATCAATGCTCTCCAATTCCCCTACCACTCACCAACATTAGGGTAGTGGATAATAATATTCTACTCCATACAATACAATTTATTAGCTGTCATTTGAACCTCATTGAGGTTCAAACAAAATTTGGTTTCTGCAGTCATACACACAAGTAGAAGAAACAAGACACAACACAATTTACACAAACATCCATCACCGCGAATCTCCTCCTCACTGTGATGGAAGGCAAAGTCTTATCTCAGGAATGTGAGATGAATCTGGAGTGCCCAGTGTAAACTCAAACGGTCATGGGGAGAATGTACAAACTCCACACAGACAGCGCCCGAGGTTGGATTCGATCCTGAGTGCAGATGCCACATGTTGGCAACACCAATTAACTGTTCCAGGCTGGTGACGCTGTTCAGATTCATTGTAGCACCAGTGAGATGGATATCCAAGTTTGATTTGAGGGATTTCTTTAAGGAGGCTTTAATCCAAAGACATAAACAACTGCCTCTCTATCTGAGGTGTGCCGGACAGTAAACTGTGAATGACGATTGTGTTTTTAAGTCCATTTAAGAACTTGGAGGGCAGATCTCGGCAGGCTTAGTTTTCTCAAATAGTACTCCCACTATTAGGCTGTCAAATGAGCAGGAGAGAATCAGGTTGCTTTTTGAGCTGATTATATAATAACAGTGTTGAGAGTCTCCAAGAAACCCGTGAATTAACTTCTACAAAAAGAGAATGGAGTGCACAAAGGGTTTTTGTGTAATTGTTCGAGAGAAGCTATTTTCAAAAACAGGGCGACTGGTGACCAGGGAGAAACAGCCTATAAATTCATGTTCATAAGTCATCGGAGCAGAATTACACCATTCGGCCCATCGAGTCCACTGCGCCATTCAATCATGGCTGATCTATCCTTCCCTCTCAACCCCATTCTCCTGCCTTCTCCCCATTGCCTTTGAGCTTGAAGGAGATCTGAAAAGGCCCCAAGGAACAGAATGCTTATCCACAGTAAGTTACTGTGATGTGCGACACGGTGCCTGAATAGGCACTGGAAGCTGATTCATACAGGAGTTTCTAAAAGGGAGCTGGAGAAATAACTGAGAAGAAAATTTTGCGAGGCTGTTGGGGGAAGAGTAGGCAGCTTGTGGCGACTCTTTCAAAGAACTGGTAAAAACGCAATGGGTTGAATGGCCTTATTTCCTGCCAATGCTAACCTGCATGAGAGAGCAGTATCTTGGGATGTTAAGCTACATTAAATGTGCTTCGTACGGACATGTTTTTGCTGCAATAGTTGCCGCAGCTGTTCAGAAATGAGAGGAGTTGCTTATCTAATGAGAGTGTGGGATTTCAGGAAGTTCTGCTGCGTTCTTGGGGTATTGGATATAATGATGACATAAAAAGCACATTGCGACAGCATTGCCATTTGCTTCCACATATCGGCAATTTCTGCTTTGTTAAATTGATGCTGAACATGCTTCAATTCCCCTATTACTCATTAACATCCAGAAAAATATCAAGGAGAGAACATTTGTAATGAGAAACCTAGTGGGATAAGATTCAACAAACACTGTTTTGTCAAATTGTTTCTATTCCCTCACATTATCACCTGTTTTTTATGAGTCTGCTTTGGGAACATAATGGGATTTCAGTTAAAATATTTCATCCAGTTACGCCTGAAGGATGATGTATCGAAAGGGTCATCCGATTCCCCAGTGATTACCAGTTGGATTATTATGCACACATGCTGTAAATGGATTCAAATTGGAGCAGTGACTTGCACAATCAGACCAGTAATTGGCTACAGGATGTTAAGCGGCCCAAGGCGGAGAAAAGAGCCATTGAACAGATAACAAGTTTTAGGAATGATTAACTAAGAAACAGAAAGTTATTAGCCTGGCAATTTCACATTAACTACCTTTATAGTCTTATTGCTGGATATTCAGTCTGATCAGTGCACGTTGGTACGAAAGTGCATAAATACCCATAGTGCCTCCTATGTGCAAACCATCCAAGAAACAAAACAGTATTGAAGTCTGAAGCAACATAGAAACATAGAAAATAGGTGCAGGAGTAGGCCATTCGGCCCTTCGAGCCTGCACCGCCATTCAATATGATCATGGCTGATCATCCAACTCAGTATCCTGTACCTGCCTTCTCTCCATACCCCCTGATCCCTTTAGCCACAAGGGCCACATCTAACTCCCTCTTAAATATAGCCAATGAACTGGCCTCAACTACATTCTGTGGCAGAGAATTCCACAGATTCACAACTCTCAGTGTAAAAAATGTTTTTCTCATCTCGGTCCTAAAAGATTTCCCCCTTATCCTTAAACTGTGACCCCTTGTTCTGGACTTCCCCAACATCGGGAACAATCTTCCTGCATCTAGCCTGTCCAACCCCTTAAGAACTTTGTATGTTTCTATAAGGTCCCCCCTCAATGAATACTGGTGTGTCGGAAAGAACTGCAGGTGCTGTTTTAAATCGAAGATAGACACAAAATGCTGGAGTAAATCAGAGAATAAATAGCCTCTGCCAGTGGGATAAGGAAAAAAAAGAAATATTAGGTGGAGAAATGTAGTTGGAAATTCCAGAAGTCCAAGTCCAGGCAGCTTAAGACAACCACCAGTGGAGAGTGAATACAACAAGTATGGGTAGAAGTTCAGAGTAGCATTGGGGCAAGAGCAGTGGGTTATGAACATTGGCAAAGATTCTGTACTCCAGTCATTTGGAGCAACATCTGAACTCCTGACCATCTGAACCAGAGGCAAGTGTAGAGAGTGCAAGAATCTACCTACCCACAGCTCCACAGTGGGAACCAGCCACTACAGATAGGGAAAACAAACTGATATCTGTTGTTCTTGGTCTTTGTCTTGGTGAGACCACACCTGGAGTATTGCGTACAGTTTTGGTCTCCTAATCTGAGGAAAGACAGTCTTGCCATAGAGGGAGTACAGAGAAGGTTCACCAGACTGATTCCTCGGATGTCAGGACTTTCATATGAAGAAAGACTGGATAGACTTGGCTTGTACTCGCTAGAATTTAGAAGATTGAGGGGGGATCTTATAGAAACGTACAAACTTCTTAAGGGGTTGGACAGGCTAGATGCAGGAAGATTGTTCCCAATGTTGGGAAAGTCCAGAACAAGGGGTCACAGTTTAAGGATAAGGGGGAAATATTTTAGGACTGAGATGAGAAAAACATTTTTTTCACACAGAGAGTGGTGAATCTGTCGAATTCTCTGCCACAGAAGGTAGTTGAGGCCAGTTCATTGGCTATATTTAAGTTAGATGTGGCCCTTGTGGCTAAAGGGATCAGGGGGTATGGAGAGAAGGCAGGTACAGGATACTGAGTTGGATGATCAGCCATGATCATATTGAATGGCGGTGCAGGCTCGAAGGGCTGAATGGCCTACTCCTGCACCTATTTTCTATGTTTCTATGTTCTCAGTGTGGACTCCTATATATCTGCGAGGCCAAGAGCAGACTGGGCGATTGCTTCACTGAACACCTACACTCATAGAAACATAGAAACATAGAAATTAGGTGCAGGAGTAGGCCATTCGGCCCTTCGAGCCTGCACCGCCATTCAATATGATCATGGCTGATCATCCAACTCAGTATCCCGTACCTGCCTTCTCCCCATACCCTCTGATCCCCTTAGCCACAAGGGCCACATCTAACTCCCTCTTAAATATAGCCAATGAACTGGCCTCGACTACCCTCTGTGGCAGGGAGTTCCAGAGATTCACCACTCTCTGTGTGAAAAAAGTTCTTCTCATCTCGGTTTTAAAGGATTTCCCCCTTATCCTTAAGCTGTGACCCCTTGTCCTGGACTTCCCCAACATCGGGAGCAATCTTCCTGCATCTAGCCTGTCCAACCCCTTAAGAATTTTGTAAGTTTCTATAAGATCCCCTCTCAATCTCCTAAATTCTAGAGAGTATAAACCAAGTCTATCCAGTCTTTCTTCATAAGACAGTCCTGACATCCCAGGAATCAGTCTGGTGAACCTTCTCTGCACTCCCTCTATGGCAATAATGTCCTTCCTCAGATTTGGAGACCAAAACTGTACGCAATACTCCAGGTGCGGTCTCACCAAGACCCTGTACAACTGCAGTAGAACCTCCCTGCTCCTATACTCAAATCCTTTTGCTATGAAAGCTAACATACCATTCGCTTTCTTCACTGCCTGCTGCACCTGCATGCCCACTTTCAATGACTGGTGTACCATGACACCCAGGTCTCGCTGCATCTCCCCTTTTCCTAGTCGGCCACCATTTAGATAATACTCAGTCTGCCTTGGCTTACGCGATCTCCCGGTTGTCAAACCTTTTAACTCTCCTTCCCATTCCCATATGGACCTCTCTGGGCTTCCTCCACTGTCAGAGTGAGGCCATGCGCAAATTGGAGGAACAGCACTTCATGGTTCGCTTGGGAAGCTTACAACCCAGCAGTATGAATATTGATTTCTCTAATTCCAAGTAACCCTTGCTTTCACCCTCTCTCCGTCCCTTCCCCACCCTAGTCATCCTGCTAGTTTTACTGTTCGTATCTCCTGTTTTTACTGTTCGTATCACCTCCTCCACAGCCAACAATGGACCATTGTGGGCTCCAACTTTCCTGGGTCATCAGCGCCGGCTCTGTATTGTTCAGTGCCTTTTCATACCTCTAGTCTCCCTCTCCCCTGACGCTCAGTCCAAAAACGGATCTGTCGACCCAAAACTTCACCTATTCCTTTTCTCCCGAGATGCTGCCTGTGCCGCTGAGATGCACCAGCTGCTTGTGTCTATCAGCTGGAATGACTCCACAGGTCAGGCAGCGTCTGTGGAGAAAATGGACCATTGACATTTTAGATTGAGATCAGTCCTCAGACAAAGATCAAGCATCTCAACCCGAAATGTCGACTGTACATTTACCTCCACAGACACTGCCTGACCTGCTGAGTAACTCCACCAGTTTGCATTTTGCTGCAGACTCTGGCATCTGCAGTCTCTTGTGTCACCGGGACATACGTTAGTTATTGTAATGAACCGGCACTGTGGCTCTTCAGTGTCACAAGCATATTCCATTTTCCTGTGCAGACGCTGCAGTTACTGGGGAATGCAATCACCTGACCACACCGGCTATTGCAGTTTAATTTATTACACTTTTTAAATCATATTCTTGGCTTAAGATGCACGTTGGACAACCCAATAAGCCTTAATTCATGCCATTTCATGTTGCAAGTTGCCTATTTAAGGCATAATCCTTTTCCACTTGAACTGATTCAATTCAATAAATGTTGCATGGCTGTCAGTACTGGTGCTCAGTTAGTGTCAGTTAGTCTCTGCACACATCCAACTCTTTAAAATCAACATTAGCAGCAATGATTCCCCAGTGCGAGGTGTTCATGAAGTTGCAGAGAGGAGGACACCGAGTGCAGACGTGCTCCTGGACTACCCAGTAACTAAAGGCTTCACTGGGCGCAGATGGAGAGAAAATATTCCCACGTCCAGCAGAGCTTAAAGTGGGGGATCCATGAATAAATCCCATCGGCAACTCGGGGCGACTTTGGCCTGTAGAACACGCTCCCCAAGGAGTGGTGGAGGTGAACAGGAGAAGTGTTTAGGCTTCGGGGGAAGTTAGCGAGGAATGGAATGAGATGGAGAGGGGTGGGAGGTGGCTATACATCAGGAGGTGCAACTCCAGAGCCAATAAGATCATGGGAGACCCCTTCCACCCCTGCAACGGACTGTTCCAGCTGCTACGGTCAAGCAAACGCCTCCGTTGCCATGCGGTGAGAACGGAGAGGTTGAGAAGGAGTCTCTTCCCAGGGGTCATTAGGGCTGTAAACTCCTATCTCACCAGGGACTATCTTTACTGGACCACTCTACTGCTTTTTAAAAAAATGACTGGGTTTTTTTCCCTTTTTCCTTCCGCCCACAATATTTAATATGTAAGAGAATATGTGATTCTGTTCCATTCTGTTTGTTGTTTGTTTGGTTGTTTGTTTGTTTGTCGTTTTGCACAAAGTCCGCGAGCATTGCCACTTTTCATTTCACTGCACATCTCGGATGTGTATGTGACGAATAAACGTTTTTGTTTTTTTTTTTAATAGATTTTTATTAGAAGTAGACATATTATAAAGTATAGTTACATATTATAGTAAAAAGACTTTTCATATACATCAGTCATACATTATTAAAATTTTCAATTATCAATTACTTCTGCTTCTAGAGTTTTTATTTTTTATAGAAAGAGAGGGAAAGAGAGGGTAGAAAGATACAAATTTAAAAAAACAGAAAAACAGCGGAATGGGTTACCTGTAATACGTCAGTGGAGATAGGTTCGTAGGTTATAAAGTATAGCTTTTCATCTATTCCTGAGTTCAAGTTTCAGTTGGGTCCTCGTGCTGTGCCAATCTATCCCTTCAGATAGTTAATGAATGGAGCCCAGATTTTATCGAAAATATCTTGTTTGTCCATTAAGACAAGTCTAATTCTTTCTAAGTATAGGGTCTCTGACATTTCCGTAATCCACATATTAATTGTGGGGGTTGTAGGGCCTTTCCAAAATGTTTATATTAATTTTTTCCCGATTATTATACTGCAGTCGAGGACATTTCTTTGGTTTGTTGTGAGTGTTAAACTTTGTTCTGATATTCCAAGTATTATTAATTTTGTGTTTGGGCCCAGTTTTGTATTAATAACTTCTGAAGTTATTTCAAAAATATCAGTCCAGAAATGTTTAAGTTTTATACAGTTTGCAAACGTATGTGTTAAATTAGCCTCTAGATGTAGACATTTATCACAAATAGGAGAGATTTGTGGGAAGATTCCATTTAGTTTTATTTTAGAGTAGTGTAGTCTATGTAAGACCTTGAATTGTATTAAAGTATGTCTGGCATTTAATGAACATTGATGTATTTGTTGTAAACTTTCGTCCCACATATCTTTCGTTATAGGGTGACCTATTTCATTTTCCCATTTGTATCTATATGGTTCGGTCGGTGGTACCTCGTTGTTTAGTAGGGTGTTATAAATATAAGCTATTAGTTTTTCAGTATTAGGATGCTTGTTCAAACATTCATCAATAATTTCTGATTCCCTACTCCTGTAGACTTGTGTATTAGATTTAACATAATCTCTAATTTGTAGATATCTGAAGAAATTATTTGAGTGCAGTCCATGATTCTGTTGTAACTCTTGAAATGAAAGAAAAGTGCCTTTCCCATAAAGATGTCCAATATTTTTGATTCCATAATTTTTCCATTGTGTGAAACCTTTGTCCATAAAGGATGATTTGAATGAAGGATTATTTACAATGGGAAGGCATAGTGGTATATTATTCAATTTTAAATCTTTTTTTATTTGTTTCCAAATTCGTATTCCACTATGTATTATGGGGTTTTCTTTATAGGTTTTTTTGTGCAGTTTTGTGGGGGCAAATATGATCGGACCTATTTCAAAAGGTAGACAGTCTTCCTTTTCCATCATTAACCAATCTGGTTGTCGATCCATTTCTTCCAGCCAGAAATTCATGTTTTTAATATGAACTGCCCAAAAATAAAATAAGAAATTTGGCAAAGCCAAACCTCCATTTATCTTTGATTTACATAAATGTTTTTTACTTATTCTATGATTATAATCCCAGACAAAACTTGTAACAATGGAGTCGACTTTTTTGAAAAAAGTTTTTGGAATATATATCGGAATTAATTGAAGTAGGTACAGCAGTTGCGGTAAAAAATCATTTTTATAGCATTAATTCTCCCAAGCATAGAAATGGGGAGTGTTTTCCAGTATTGAATATTGTTATGTAGTTTATTCAGTAAGGGTGGGAAATTTAGTTTAAATAAAGAGGTATATGTCTTAGTTACATAGATTCCTAAGTATTTAAATTTATCTTTAACTATTTTAAAAGGGGATTGCTGTATTGTATGTAAATTGAATTTTGTTATTGGCATGATTTCACTTTTATTCCAATTAATTCTATATCCCGAAAACTGACCAAATTGAGTTATTAGATTTAATAAGTTTGGAATACTAGTTTCTAACTTTGTAATATATATTAGTACATCATCTGCATATAAGGAGATGTTATTCCTTGTGTCTCTAGTATTGTATCCATATATTCCTGGATGGTTTCTAACGCTTTCTGCTAGGGGTTCGATTGCAAGAGCAAATAATAGTGGGGATAGTGAACATCCTTGTCTACAGCCTCTAGAGAGATTAAATTTAGCTGATAACATTTTGTTTGTTAATATTCTGGCTGTTGGATTAGAATATAACAATTTAACCCATGTACAATACCGCCACCATAGATGAGGCTCACACCAGGGTCTCATCCATACCCCGTAACACTGCTCTCTCTCCCCATCCCCACACTCGCAACAAGGGCAGAGTCCCCCTTGTCCTCACCTTTTACCCCACCAGCCGGCAAATACAACACATAATCCTCCGCCATTTCCGCCACCTCCAACGTGACCCCACCACTCGCCACATCTTCCCATCTCCCCCCATGTCTGCCTTCCGCAAAGACCGCTCCCTCCGCAACTCCCTCGTCAATTCTTCCCTTCCCTCCCGCACCACCCCCTCCCCGGGCACTTTCCGTTGCAACCGCAAGAAATGCAACACCTGTCCTTTCACCTCCCCCCTCGACTCCATTCAAGGACCCAAGCAGTCGTTCCAGGTGCGACAAAGGTTCACCTGTATCTCCTCCAACCTCATCTACTGCATCCGCTGCTCTAGATGTCAGCTGATTTACATCGGGGAGACTAAGCATAGGTTGGGCGATCGTTTCGCCGAACACCTCCGCTCAGTCCGCAATAACCTACCTGAACTCCCGGTGGCTCAGCACTTCAACTCCTCCTCCCATTCCCAATCCGACCTCTCTGTCCTGGGTCTCCTCCATTGCCAGAGTGAGCAACAGCGGAAATTGGAGGAACAGCACCTCATATTCTGTCTGGGGACCTTGCGTCCGGATGGCATTAACATTGAATTCTCCCAATTTTGCTAGCCCTTGCTGTCTCCTCCCCTTCCTTAACCCTCTAGCTGTCTCCTCCCACCCTCCCATCCGCCCGCCCTCGGGTGCCTCCTCCCGCCCCCCTTTTCTTTCCGTCTTCCCCCCCCCCCCCCCCCACCCCACATCAGTCTGAAGAAGGGTTTCGGCCCGAAACGTCGCCTATTTCCTTCGCTCCATAGATGCTGCTGCACCCGCTGAGTTTCCCCAGCAATTTTGTGTACCTACAATACTTCTCTCCTAGTTGAAAAATTTCCATCACCGAAAATAAATATGGCCATTCTACCTGGTCAAATGCTTTTTCAGCATCTAACAAAATAATTGCTAGATCTGCATTAGGAATTCTATTGGAGTATATAATATTAAATAATCTTCTCAGATTATAAAATGAATAACGTTTTGGGATAAACCCTGTTTGGTCGGAATGTATTAATTTACTGATCACTAAGATCAATCTATTAGATAAAATTTTAGTTAATATTTTCTGATCAGTATTTAAGAGGCCTATAGCTCTGTATGAACCTGGGTCTTCAAGATCCTTGTCCGTTTTTGGTATGAGTATGATTGTAGATTCATTTAGAGTTTCTGGGAGTTTCTGTTGAGTGTAGGCGTATTTGTACATTGTCTGTAGGTGTGGGGAAAGCAAATCATAATTTTTTTTATAAAATTCAGAATTTAGACCATCGGGGCCTGCAGCCTTTCCGTTTTTTAAAGATTTGATTGACTCTTCGATGTCTTTTATCGTAATTTCAGCCCCTAGTAATTCTCTCTCTTTCTGATCTAGACCCGCAAACTTACAATTCTGTAAAAATGTTTCCATTCCCGTTGATTGTTCTGTTATTTTAGATGAATACAATTTTTGGTAGTATTGTAGAAATCTATCATTAATATCTTTAGGCAGTGTTAATGTTTCTCCCTTGTCTGTTCTAATTTTGTATATTGTTTTTTCCCCATCCAATTTACGAAGTTGACGTGCTAGTAGTTTTTGTGGTTTATCACCAAATTCAAAATTTAATTGATTTGTATGTTGATAAAGTTTTATAACTTGGTCTGAATATATCTTGTTTAATTTATATTTCAGTACTGCAATTTTATTGTGTTTTATCATGGATGGTGCTGCTGCATTTTCTGTGTCTAATTGCTTTATTTCCATTTCCAGTTTCTGTTGTTTGGCCCTATTCTCTTTATTAAAAAATGATTGGGAAGAAATTAATGCTCCACGTACAAATGCTTTAAATGTTTCCCAAAGAAGGGAAGCAGAGATTTCAGGGCTATCGTTAGCCTCAAAAAACATTTTAATCTGTTTTATTAGGTATTCATTACATAACTTATCTTTTAAGATTTGGGGATTAAATCTCCATTGTGACTGTGTCTCTACCAATCCGTTTAGTTTGATCATAAATGTTAGTGGAGCGTGGTCTGAGATTATGATGTTATGCTATTGCGAGGTATAGGTAAATGGGATAAGTTTTGAATCTACTAAAAAATAGTCTATCCTTGAGTAAGTTTTATGTACTGGTGAGTAAAATGAATATTCTCGGCCCGATGGATTTTCAATTCTCCAAACGTCCTTAATATTAGTAGTATTAATGTATGAGTTTAAAAGTTCACTTGATCGAGATTTTAGTTTTCTTTGAGTTGATGATCTATCCAAACAAGCATCCAATGTGCAATTTAAATCTCCACCAATTATTAAGTTTTGTTGTGTACATTCCGGGATATTGTTAAGAATTCTCTTAAAAAGTGGGCTATCAAAATTTGGTCCATACACATTGAGGAGAGTCACCTTTTTTAAGTATAACTCCCCTATTATTACAATATATCTGCCTTCAGTGTCTTCTATCGTTGATATATGTTTAAAGGGTATACTTTTACGAATTAGTATTGCAACACCTCTAGATTTATGTGAGAATGAAGAGTGGTACGCTTTAGCAATCCATTTTGCTTTCAATCTGTGTTGTGCTTCCTTTTTAAGATGTGTCTCCTGGAGAAATATTATATCTGTTTTCAATGATTTTAAATGGGCTAACACTTTGCCTCTCTTGATAGGTTCATTAATTCCCTTAACATTCCAACTACAAAATTTAATTCCCTCACCCCCAATTTTTATATTCATGTCTTGCATCTTGTGATTAAGTGATAGAGCAGATGATTCAGCACACTCAAACCTACCTTATACTCGAACATCAGGTAGATGAATTTTAGGTCACGTCTGTTTTCCATCCGAACATATCTCCTTAAGTAAAATATGCAATTCCATTCCAAATACAAAATATAATATATAAAATAAAAAAAGTAATAGCAAATTGGATTAGTAAAGTGTGGAAAGTAAAAAGAAAAAGCAACTACAACTACAATTAGTGCAGTTAGTGATAGCCACCCTAATGTGGCTAAGCATCTATGGACTTCCGTAGCTTTTGGTTAATAAAAATACTAGCTCCGTACTTTCCTTGAAAGGAAAGTTTCCAATTCGATGCAAACAATTTGTGGGGGGGAAAGAAATAATGATTTTATTCCATTAATTATATAATTAGTAGTCTCAAATTGAAATGTTAGTTTTGTATAATATAAACATTTATAAAAGAATAATCAAAAACAAAAACATCACAGAGAGAGCCACCATACATTTTTCATTGTAAAATATCTGAATCACATTTTACTTATGTTTCATACTTTTAGTTAATTCTTAAATAATCTAAATAATCTAATTATCAATAATTAGTGTTAGTTAGTATTCATGATTATTAATAGTTGTTAGAAGTTGTTAGAAGTTAGTACTAAAATGTAAGTATTATATATCCGTTGCAGGATATTTACCCAAATCTTATTGCGAATTTTAGGCAACTCTTAAATATAATGGTTTAAAGTTTAGAGTTCCATATCTTCTCTGCGAGATAGCAGTAATGTGACGAATAAACTTGACTTGACTTGACTTGACTTGACTTGACTTGACTTGACTTGGCTGGTGTGGGGCAGCCTGCTTTTTGTTGCACAGCCACTCTGTTGGGGCTGTTTTCCTTTGAGGAAAGATTAAGAAGAGATTTCATGGGGCCGGACAAGAAAAAGCCATTCATTTTTACTTCAGGAAGCGCCCCAGAGAAATGTTCTCATCCACTTGTACACCCGAGGTGTGAGTGCCTTGGACATTGCCTGCTGGTCTTATTATCCACACTCCTGACAGCAGCACAGGTCTGTTCATCATTAGATCAAGGCACCAGGCCAGCCTCTCTCATTGGTGTCTCTGTAACCGTGTTTTTGACTTTAGATAGAGATACAGCACGGAAACAGGCCCTTCAGCCCACCGAGTCCCCACCGAACACCAATCACCCCGTACACATTATTCTACTCACTAGGGACAATTTACAACATTACCAAAACCAATTAACCTACTAACGTTTGGAGTGTGGGTGGTAACCGGAGCACCCGGAGAAAATCCACGTGGTACAGGGGGAGCGTACAGACTCCGTACAGACAGCATCTAAGGTCAGGATCGAACCAAGGTCTCTGGCACTGTGCCACTGTACCGCTGTGAAGTCTCTACCTCATTGAATTCTTGGATCCGCTCAGTTGGATCATTCCTTGCATTCGATGTCTGGGGGAATGAAGTGTTAGTGGGTGTGTAGATATGTTAACATTCTGTACAATATTTAACCTGCACTTCCGCTGTCTGGTTAGCACACAATATAGAAACATAGAAACATAGAAAATAGGTGCAGGAGTAGGCCATTCGGCCATTCAATATGATCATGGCTGATCATCCAACTCAGTATCCTATACCTGTCTTCTCTCCATACCCCCTGATCCCTTTAGCCACAAGGGCCACATCTAACTCCCTCTTAAATATAGCCAATTAAATAGCCTCAACTATATTCTGTGGCAGAGAATTCCAGAGATTCACCACTCTCTGTGTGAAAAATGTTTTCCTCATCTCGGTCCTAAAAGATTTCCCCCTTATCCTTAAACTGTGACCCCTTGTTCTGAACTTCACCAACATCGGAAACAATCTTCCTGCATCTAGCCTGTCCAACCCCTTAAGAATTTTGCAAGTTTCTATAAGATCCCCCCTCAATCTTCTAAATTCTAGCGAGTACAAGCCGAATCTATCCAGTCTTTCTTCATATGAAAGTCCTGACATCCCAGGAATCAGTCTGGTGAACCTTCTCTGTACTCCCTAAATGGCAAGAATGTCTTTCCTCAGATTAGGAGACCAAAACTGTACGCAATACTCCAGGTGTGGTCTCACCAAGACCAAGATCAAGAACAACAGATATCAGTTTGTTTTCCCTATCTGTCCTGGCTGGTTCCCACTGTGGAGCAGTGGGTAGGTAGACTCTTGTACTCGCTACACTTGCCTCTGGGTCAGATGGTCAGGAGTTCAGATGTTACTCCAAATGACTGGAGTACAGAATATTTGCCAATGCTCATAATCCACTGCTCTTGCCCCAATGCTACTCTGAACTTCTACCCATACTTGTTGTATTCACTCTCCACTGGTGGTTGTCTTAAGCTGCCTGGACTTGGACTTCTGGAATTTCCAACTACATTTCTCCTCCTAATATTTCTTATTTGTTCTTATCCTACTGGCAGAGGCTATTTATTCCATCAAGTCCTTGCCAGATGTCAACAGCCTTCCCATCAATTCCATTCCCCCACTTATTTCTTTGTAGTACATTCTCTCTCACATGCCCATTAACTCCACCCCTTCTCCTCATTACCAAACCTACACTGGAATACACGATCCCCCCTCAATCTTCTAAATTCTAGCGGGTACAAGCCGAGTCTATCCAGTCTTTCTTCGTATGAAAGTCCTGACATCCCAGGTGTTTTCATTGTACCTCGGTACAGGTGACAATAAACTAAACTAAACCTGGTTGTTTTACGATTGGTGAGGTGTTGCCGGGTAACCAATGGCAGGGATGGGGGCACTTAGCGGGCAGGCGGTGTCATGTGATGGAAACTCTCAGAATATCTGGAGACATGGGTTGGTGAGCACCTTGCCTCTGGTTTTGAAGGTGTAACAGCAGCCATGTTGGTCAGTGGTAAACTCATGGCTTCACGGTGGGACTGGACCAAATGCAATCTTGCTGCTCTTTTGCATGCAGGTGGGCAAGATCTTCGTGAAAAGCATAGAGTCGATTTTTTGAAGTAACACTTTGTTCTGGGGAATTGAAAGTAGGAAGTTCTCCCACTTCATTACTGTGGTGTTGACAGAAACTGAGAATGTGTAAAAACCGTCACTTTCATAGATAAATTGGATGACAAAGACTCACAGGAACTAACACCCTTTGAAGTTATTAGACATGAAGAGCGTTATATGAACAAAGAAGCAATGTTTGCTTCTTAGGATAACTATTAGCCAGATAGCTTGAACTAAATTGTGCAAAATGCCCTTGAAGAGAGAGATATAGACCCAAAACGTCACCTCTCCATGTTTTCCAGAGATGCTGCCTGACCTGCACTGTGGGTTACTCCAGTACTTAGTGTCTTTTTGCTGAGGTACAGAACTCTATTTGTTTAGCACCTTTTCCCACATCCAAAACATTCTGTAATTGGTGAGAATTTTTGGGAAGAGCAGTCACTGTCAGAATCACAGCAGCCAATTTGTGATCAGAAAGATCACACTTGCTGCAAGGTGATAATTGCAAGAACATACAGAATAGTGAAAGGCTTGGATAATTGTGGAGAGGATGTTTCCACTAGTGGGAGAGCCTATGGCCAGAGGTCATAGCCTCAGAATTAAAGGACGTTCTTTTAAGAAGGAGATGCGGAGAAATTTATTTAGTCAGAGGGTGGTGAATCTGTGGAATTCTTTGACAGAAGGCTGTGGGGACTGTCAGTGGATATGTTTAAGGCAGAGATAGATAGATTCTTGATTAGTACAGGTGTCAGAGGTTATGACAGGAGGGAAAAGGCAGGAGAATGGGGTTAGGAGGGAGAGATAGATCAACCATGATTGAATGGCAGAGTAGACTTGATGGGCCGAATAGCCTAATTCCACTCCTAACACATGACCTTATGACCTAAAATCTATCTCTACAAAGTTGGCTGAACAGTAATGCCCCTGTCCCACTTAGGAAACCTGAACGGAAACCTCTGGAGACTTTGCGCCCCACCCAAGGTTTCCGTGCGGTTCCCGGAGGTTGCAGGTGGTTGCCGGAGGTTGCAGGTAGTGGAAGCAGGTAGGGAGACTGACAAAAACCTCCGGAAACTGCACGGAAACCTTGGGCGGGGCGCAAAGTCTCCAGAGGTTTCCGTTCAGGTTTCCTAAGTGGGACAGGGGCATTACTATAGCCCAGGGCTCTGTCAGGGATGGGCCTGCCCTAGTTTGTTGAGTGCCGCTAAGTGAATATCCCCATTGAAAGACAACACCTTCAACAAAGCAGCACACACTCAGTACTGCACTGAAACAGCAGATGGATGGTGTACTCAAACTTCAGGTACATATCTACAAACTCACTCCCTCCATATTGTAAATGTGGTAACATGAGCTATACACTAGCATATCCCGACTGGAACCAGGAACTGAAAACATGGAGCAAAACTTGAGGATGCACTGAATGGTGAATTCAAATTAGATCGGGTTTTTGCATTGATTAGGCAACATGGTTGCAAATAACAACTTGCAAAGAGAAACACAAATTTAAACGGCGGAATACAATGTACTTGCAGGGTAACGAGAGCGTGAAGCTGATTTTCTGGTCAATTCCAATTTTGTTTGAAAGGTGAAAGCCCTGATGGTAATGGTGTTTGTGGTGATGGGACCACCCACAAAGCCAACTTGTTTTGGTGTTGAGTGGTGCCTCACCATCATGGTTCATCATTCTCATGCAGGCCTTGCCTAGGTCAGAGTTTCGGCTGTGTCGGCTGAAGCCCAAAGTGATTGCAGAGGACTATGAGAAACAGAGTGATAATATATCAGAAGCACAGGTCCAGTCCATTGTGGGCAAATTTAGGTTGGTTTAGTTTAGAGATACAGCGTGGAAACAGGCCCTCTGACGCACCGAGTCCGCACCGACCAGCGATCCCCGCACATTAACACGATCCTACACACACACTAGGAATGATTTACAACTTAGACTTTAAAGACTGGATAGACTCGGCTTGTACTCGCAAAAATTTAGAAGATTGAGGGGGGATCTTATAGAAACTTACAAAATTCTTAAGGGGTTGGACAGGCTAGATGCAGGAAGATTGTTCCCGATGTTGGGGAAGTCCAGAACAAGGGGTCACAGTTTAAGGATAAAAGGGAAATCCTTTAGGACCGAGATGAGAAAAACATTTTTTACACAGAGAGTGGTGAATCTCTGGAATTCTCTGCCACAGAAGGTAGTTGAGGCCAGTTCATTGGCTAGATTTAAGAGGGAGTTAGATGTGGCCCTTGTGGCTAAAGGGATCAGGGGGTATGGAGAGGCAGGTATGGGATATTGATTTGGATGATCAGCCATGATCATATTGAATGGCGGTGCAGGCTCGAAGGGCCGAATGGCCTACTCCTGCACCTATTTTCTATGTTTCTATGTAACTTACATTTATATCAGCCAATTAACCTCAAATCCTGTTCATCTTTGGAGTGTGGGAGGAAACCGAAGATCTCTGTGAAAACTCGTAAGATCAAGCGGACAATGTACAAACTCCGTATAGATCGCACCCGTAGGCGGCATCGAACCAGATCTCCGGCGCTGCAAGCGCTGTGAAGCAGCAGCTCCACCGCTGAGCCACCGTGCCACCCTCATGTTTCTTGAATAATCCTCAAATTGTTGATTCAGGCTGATTGACTGAACTCCCGGAGATGGCATTTGTGAGAATCGGCTTTAAGTATGATCCCCTCCTCTCTCCGCTCACCTCTCTCCCCTTGCCCCCTTGTCGTTATACCAGTACTCCCCTCCACCCCCTCCCCCTCCCCCTCCACAATTGCCCTCTTTCTCCACCATTGCAATTCTAACAGAACTCCCCTCCTCCTTGCCCTCTTCCTCCACCCTGGTTGTTTTACCAGTTCCACAGTTCTCTGCATTATTTTCCTCTTGAGATCATTCCTAGCCAACAATGGGGTCTTCAGGCACTGCCTCCGTGAGGTCATTTGCGGCCGGCCTTGTTTGGTCCTGGTCTTGTCTTGCCTCCAGCTCGTCCCCACTCCATTCCTAATATCAGTCTGAAGAAGGGTTCCGACCTGAAACGTCATCCATCCTTTTTCTCCAGAGATGTTGCCTGACCCGCAAAGCTACTCCAGCAATTTGTGTCTATCTTAAGTATGAACATCCCAGTTAAATTTGTTGAAATCAGGAACAACATTGTTCTCAGCGCAACACTGCTTATCACGGCACCTGAAACAAGGCAACTATTGTAACTCTTACTGAATCAGTGTGGTCTACTATCTTATATACTCTTGTACTTAGTATGATTGTGTCTAATGTGTGGTAGTGTGCAAAGAAGGAATTTCACTAGACTTAGGTACATATGACAATCAAGTACCATTGAACCATTAGACCATGCTCAAATTTCCTAACCATATACCTGTCCAAGTGTCTTTTAAATATTGCTTTTGTACCTGTCTCAATTATTTCCTCTGACAGCTCATTCATATACCCATTACTCTGTGCGTGAAAACGTAGCCTCTCAGGTTTATATTAAATCTTTCCTCACTAACCATGAGCCAACGCCCTCTAGTTGTTGCTTCTCCTTGAGGGACAAAAAAACCTTCAGAGATTTTGGTCATCTGTCCTTATGTGACACAGTTTGTTTGTGTCTGATAGTGGTCCTGATTGGCTCCATGAGAAGTAGCTTTTACATTGATATAATTGGATGTTGTGGTTATTGTTGCAATGCCATAAGAATATCGAAGCACAGCCTTCCACTGCACTCTGAATAATGAATTGCAGCACAAGTGTGACATCGGTCAGATTTAGTTCATGGTCCCTGAGACATGAGCAAGGCAATTGTTCTGCAAATCCCAGGATATAGTTTGCAGCAGCTGTCTGATCACATTCTTGTACTGGAATAAAAACAATTCATTCCTTTAAGACTATAACCTTCGCGGTTAAACCCTGCTGGGGTCACTGTGGTGAGTGGTACAGTTAGATGAAGCAAATTCTGCACACTCTTCATCCTGACGAGGGTCTGTGGAGCTGTTTGGAATGTTCTAATGTGTATTAACTGTCTACTAAATGACTAATTCAGGGGATGAGGCATGTTTCGAAATAGTGATCTCGGCTCAGCGATGATACCCCTTGTGTGTGGACCCGTCACTTAAGCCCCAATTCCAAACCCACTAAACATTCGTGTGCAAGCAGAATATTCACACTCTCCATCTAGCTCTTAGGAACGCTAATGTAATGTTCACATTTATTTAGTGAGGTATTTAAACAGGGATGTTATGCTGAGGCTTTCTAAGGCACCGGTCAGACCGCATTTGGAGTATCGTGAACAGTTTTGGGCCCCATATCTGAGGGAGGATGTGCTGCATTGGAGAGGGTCCAGAGGAGGTTAACAACAATGATCCCAGGGATGATTGGGTTAACTTATGATGAGTGTTTGACGGTACTGGGCCCGTACTCGCTGGAGTTTAGAAGGACGAGGGGGGGACCTCGTTGAAACTTACCGGATAGTGATAAGCCTGGATATGGTGTATGCGGAGAGGATGTTTCCATTAGGGGGAGAGTCTAGGACCAGAGGCCGTTGCCTCAGAATTAAATGATGTGCCTTTAGAAAGAAGTTGAGGAAGAATTTATTTAGTCAGAGGGTGGTGAATCTGTGGAATTTATTGCCACAGAAAACTGGAGGCCAAGTCATTGGGTATTTTTAAGGCGGAGATTGACAGATTCTTGATTAGTACGGGTGTCAAGGGATATGGACAGAAGGCAGGAGAATGGCGTTAAGAGGGAAAGATAGATCAGACATGATTGAATGGTAGAGTGGGATCAATGGACTGAATGGCTTCATTGGTTTATGAACTTATGAACTCTTTTTGACTGAGATGAGCTTCCAATCCTATCTGTGCTTAAAATCCAACTCGTAATTTGTGCCCATGTCCCTCCTCCCACTGCTCACCAGAGGTGAGAAACACAGGAAGAAGAGAGGGACGAAAGAACGAGAGAGAGGAGAGAGCGGGAGAGAGCGAGGGAGAGGGGAGAGAGAGAGAGGGGAGAGAGAAGGAGAGAGAGGGGAGAGAGAGGGAGAGAGAGAGAGAGAGACGGGAGAGAGAGAGAGAGAGCGAGCGAGAGAGAGAGAGAGAGAGAGAGAGAGAGAGAGAGAGAGAGAGAGAGAGAGAGCAGGAGAGAAGAAGAGCGAGATCCGAGCGAGAGACTAGCTAGCGAGCGGCGAGAGAGAGCAGAGAGAGACGACGGCGAGAGAGCGAGATCCGAGATCTATCGATCGTCTCTCTCTCTCTCTCTCTCTCTCTCTTTCTGTATTAATTCTCCCTCCTTTCCCTCTCTCTTTCTTTTTTCTCCTCGCTCTTGATTTATCTCTCCTTTTTCCCTATCTCTTTCTCTCTCTTTCTTCTTCCCTTTCTTTCTTTTTCTCTCACTTTCTTTTTCTCTCTTTCTCTCTTTTACTCTCTCCAGTAAAATCATCCTTAAAACTTCTATCTGACTGGTTTCTGGCGCCACTCTCAATATTACCCGCTGTGCCTTCATGTCCCAGTCTGTGCGATTCCTTGTTGTGAGAAGCACTGGGATGATTTAGTTTATTAGGTGCCTGATATAAATTCAAATTGTTCTCGATGAATAGAAACATAGAAACATAGAAAGTAGGTGCAGGAGTAGGCAAGGAGGACTCTCTCTAACTTCTACAGGTGCACAGTAGAGAGCATACTGATCGGTTGCATCGTGGCTTGGTTCGGCAACTTGAGTGCCCTGGAGAGGAAAAGACTACAAAAAGTAGTAAACACTGCCCAGTCCATCATCGGCTCTTCCTTCATTCCTTCCATCGAGGGGATTTATCGCAGTCGCTGCCTCAAAAAGGCTGGCAGTATCATCAGAGACCCACACCATCCTGGCCACACACTCATCTCCCTGCTACCTACAGGTAGAAGGTACAGGAGCCTGAAGACTGCAACGACCAGGTTCAGGAATAGCTACTGCCCCACAGCCATCAGGCTATTAAACCTGGTTCGGACAAAACTCTGATTATTAATTACCCATTATCTGTTATTTGCACTTTATCAGTTTATTTATTCATGTGTGTATATATTTATATTATGGTATATGGACACACTGATCTGTTTTGTAGTAAATGCCTACTATGTTCTGTGTGCTGAAGCAAAGCAAGAATTTCATTGTCCTATCAGGGACACATGACAATAAACTCACTTGAACACTTGATGGTTAGATCGCATGGGATCCAAGGAGATAGAGCTGAAATGAACAGCAAATTGGCTCCATGGAAGGAAGCAGAGGCTAATGGTGGAAGGTTGCTTTTCAGACTGGATGGCTAGTGACGAGTGGTGTGCCTCAGGGTTCGGTGCTGGGCCCATAACTGTTTGTCATTTACATCAATGAGTTGTATGAGAACATACAGGGCAAGATTAGCAAGTTTGCTGATGATACAAAAGTTAGTGGTTTTGCAGATAATGAAGATGATTGTGAACAATTGCAGCAGGATCTAGATCGATTGACCAGGTGGGCGGAGGAATGGTTGATGGAATTTAATACAGAGAAGTGTGAGGTGTCGAACAGGGGCAGATCTATGCAGTGAATGGTCGGCCTCTGGGTAGTGTCGCAGAGCAGAGGGATCTGGGAGTACAGGTGCATGGTTCCTTGAAGGTCGAGTCACAGATATATAAGGTGGTCAAAAAGGCTTTTGGCAATTTGGCTTTCATCAGTCAGAGTATTGAGTATAGAAGTTGGGAGGTCATGTTGCAGTTGTATAAGACGTTGATGAGACTGCATTTAGAATATTGTGTACAGTTCTGGGCACCATGTTATAGGAAAGATATTGTCAAGCTTGAAAGGGTCAGAAAAGATGTATGAGGATGTTGCCTGGACGAGAGGGTGTGAGCTATAGGGAGAGGATGAGTAGGCTGGGTCTCTATTGCATGGAGCGCAGGAGGATGAGGGGTGATCTAATAGAGGTGTATAAGATCATGAGAGGAATAGATCGGATAGATGCACAGAGTCTTTTGCCCAGAGTGGGGGAATCGAGGACCAGAGGACATAGGTTTAAGGTGAAGGGGAAGAGATTTAATAGGAATCCGAGGGGTAACTATTTCACACAAACGGTGGTGGGTGTATGGAACAAGCTGCCAGAGGAGGTAGTTGAGGCTGGGACTATCCCATCGTTTAAGAAACAATACATGGATAGGACAGGTTTGGAGGGATATGGACCAAGCGCAGGCAAGTGGGACTAGTGTAGCTGGGGCATTGTTGGCCGGTGTGGGCGAGTTGGGCCGAAGGGCCTGTTTCCACACTGTATCACTCTATGACTCTAATCAGTACCCTGTTCCTGCTTTTTCCCCATAGCCCTTGATGCCGTGAGCCCTAAGCGCTATATCTAACTCTCTCTTGAATACATCCAGTGAATTGGCCTCCACTACTTTTTTACATAAGACTCTTTCCCCAGCTGATGCGGGGACTCAAGCAGTGCAATTTAATGCTCAATTTTTAATTATGATTTATTGCTTCTTCCATCTTTTGCTACCTGGAGAATTAATTTGAAAGCAAGAAATAATCTGTACTCATTAACATCAGTTTGGTTTGTGACTGCAGTCTATTTATCAGCAGCGAAAGTTGATTTATACAGATTTTAAAGTTTGAGCACTGGCATCATGCCAGTTGTTTCTGTCCCAGGGGAGGCCAGCTGCCTCAGGTGCACCCACCCACCCACCCACCCACCGCCCTTAAGATGCACTGCGGCAGTGCGCCCAGCCTGCTTCGACAGAAATTCCCAAACCCGCAACCTCGGCCACAAGAAGGTCAGGGGCTGCCGGTACGTGGGGTCATCACTGCATATGGGTTCCTCTCTAAGTCACGGCCATTACTTAAGGGCCGGTCCCACGAGCATGCGACTCCATGCGGCAAGCGCGACCAAACCAGAAGCGGGGGCCGCGCGGAGGTCGAGTGAGTAACATGAAGTTCGAGTGAAGTCCGCGGGAAGTTCGCGCGTGACGTACGGCGTCGAGGCGGCTGCGGGCCGGCAGGCCGTTGCCACGCGGAATTTTTGAACACGGTCAGTTTTTCGGAGCCCCGAGCAATGTCGGGACCAGCTCCGCCCAACTCCATACGGCTCCGGCGATCGAAGTGGGACCGGCCCCGCGAGGCCGGACGGCTCAAGCGACCACGTTAGGTCGCGCTTGCCGCATGGAGTCGCATGCTCGTGGGACAGGCCCTTTAGTCTCTGCTGGGTCTAAATCCTGGAACTCCCTCCCCAACACTTCACTCCCTCGACTGTGCCAAAAGGAAGCGTTGCATTCACATAGCGCCTTTCATAGCCTCGTGTCATCCACAAGCAGAAAACGTTTGAAGTGCAGCCAGTGGTGGAATGTAGGAAACGTCTCAACCGGTTAGTGCACAGTGCGATCTGATGGGCAATGGGCAAATACTGATCATAAGTTCCTGTTCATAAGCGATAGTAGTAGAATTAGGCCATTCGGCCCATCAAGTCTACTCCGCCATTCAATCATGGCTGATCTCTCTTTCATAGAAACATAGAAAACAGGTGCAGGAGTAGGCCATTTGGCCTTTCGAGCCTGCAATATGATCATCCAAAATCAGTAGCCTGTTCCTGCTTTCTCCCCATATCCTTTAATTCCGTTAGCCCTAAAAGCTATATCTAACTCTCTCTTGAATACATCCAGTGAATTGGTCTCCACTGCCTTCTTTCCCTCTTCACCCCATTCTCCTGCCTTCTCACCATAATTCACGGGGTAACAGGGAGAACATGAAAACTCTGTACAGGCAGCACCCATAGTCAGGATGGAACCCGGGTCTCTGGCGCTGTAAGGCGCTGCGCCACAGTGTCGCCCCCCATTATCTGACATTTCTTTCTTTCTCTTTGCTTCGGATTTCCAGCATCTGCGTTTTTTGCTTCAAACATCAGGCACACACCTGCATGCCGAGTGTGCTTAGGTCAATGGCTATCATCTATCGGCAGACGTCCCCTAGAGTGTAACATTCCTTCCATGTACACTGGAGAGACAGCGTAGATATTTCTGCTTGCGTCTCTGGAGTGGGACTAGGACCTGCCTCCTTCATAAATTCATAAGTTATAGGAGCATCAGGTCTTCTCCGCCATTCAATCATGGCTGATCTATCTCTTCCTCCCAACTCCATTCTCCTGCCTTTTCCCCGTAGAAACATAGAAACATAGAAAATAGGTGCAGGAGTAGGCCATTCGGCCCTTCGAGCCATTCAATATGATCATGGCTGATCATCCAACTCAGTATCCTGTACCTGCCTTCTATCCATACCCTCTGATCCCTTTAGCCACAAGGGCCACATCTAACTACCTCTTAAATATAGCCAATGAACTGGCCTCAACTACTTTCTGTGGCAGAGAATTCCACAGATTCACCACTCTCTGTGTGAAAAGAAATGTTCTCATCTCGGTCCTAAAAGATTTCCCCCTTATCCTTAAACTGTGACCCTTGTTCTGGACTTCCCCAACATCGGGAACAATCTTCCTGCATCTAGCCTGTCCAACCCCTTAAGAATTTTGTAAGTTTCTATAAGATTCCCCCTCAATCTTCTAAATTCCAGGGAGTACAAGCCGAGTCTATCCAGTCTTTCTTCATATGAAAGTCCTGACATCCCAGGAATCAGTCTGGTTCCATAACCCCTGACACACTGCCTTCTGACTCAGTGAGACTGTGACCTTCTAGGCAACAACACAATAGTTTCTGCACATCATCCATATCTACAATGCCCATAGTCATCTTCTGTTCCACTTACTTGCCCTATCTGAACCTTTCTGCCTATGAGGGCATGTTGCCTTGGTATCTTTGGCCTCCAATATGTAGACCTGCTCAGAAGTCAGCAGATAATGAGACAGATGAATGCAGGAATGGGAAAATTCCTTAACTCTTTGCCTACAAGCGTTAACGTTTCAGGGTGAAACCCCTTCATCAGGAACTGAGGATTTTCAATGTGTGGTCCTCAGCTTGAAACGTTAACTCTGTTTCTCTTTCCACAGCTGCTGCCTGACTTGCTGAGGTTTTCCCATGTTCTCTGTTTTCCATTTCCGTCTTCCAACATCTGCAACTTTAAGATATCCCTCACTCTCCTCACCTTCTACACACAACAGGGGGGCCCAATGGGTTCGATTCTGACCTCAGGTGCTATTTGTACGGAGTTTGTACGTTCTCCCTGTAACTGCGTGGGTTTTCTCCGGGTGCTCAGGTTTCCTCCTGCACTCCAAAGACATGCAGATTTTTAGGTTAATTGACTAATGCCCCTGACCCACTTAGGAAACCTGAACGGACACCTCTGGAGACTTTGCGCCCCACACAAGGTTTCCGTGCGGTTCCCGGAGGCTGCAGGTGGTTGCCGGAGGTTGCAGGTAGTGGAAGCAGGTAGGGAGACTGACAAAAACCTCCGGGAACCGCACGGAAACCTTGGGTGGGGCACAAAGTCTCCAGAGGTTTCCGTTCAGGTTTTCTAAGTGGGACAGGTTGCAAAATGTAAATTGTCCCTAGCCTGTAGGATAATGCTAGCGTGTGGGGTGATCTATGGTCGACGTGCACTCGGCAGGCTGAAGGACATGCTTCCACCTGTACCTCTAATGTCCAAAGTAACGTCTAAATTACCCCTCTAGCTGTGGTCTCGTGCCACAGCCCCTCTGTCTGTCAGGCTCGCTGCCTTGGAGGGTTGTTTCTGATCCTGATGCTGGTAGTTCATCACTCACCACTGCAAACTGCAGCGTTTATTCCCGAGTACTGAACAGAAGCTCCCCATCTGCCTTGGTAGGACCTAGGCTATTCACCCAGTAGCAAAGTTACAATTCCGCCACATGCTGTGAGTTGAAGCCTTCAGTCTATAAATCTGGTTCCAAGTTTATTACCTTTAAAGCAGATCAAAGTGAATGTAAACAAATGACACTGACGTACTATGAATATCTTGCCGTGTGCAGTATATCCATTAGTGGGTTGTCCTGCCTATTATAGCATTAACACAGCGCTTCTTCCCCACAGTATCGTCAACCCCGTCACTGAGTCTGGGAAACAGTTGACTCTACTCTATGGAAGTACATTTCTTCCCATACATGGCGAACAATTTTTCTCTTGCTAATTTCAAATACTAATCAAATACAAATACCAAAGAGTGGCACGGTGTCACAGCTGTAGAGTTGCTGCCTGACAGCACCGGTGACCCAGGTTCAATCCCGACCACGGGTCCTGTCTGTACGGAGTTTGTATGTTCACCCCGTGACCGCGTGGGTTTTCTCCAAGATCTTCGGTTTCCTCCCACACTCCAAAGACGTACAGGTTTGTAAGTTAATTGGCTTGGTGTCATTGTAAATTATCCCCAGTGTGTGTAGGATAGTGTAAGTGTGCAGAGATCGCTGATCAGTGCGGACTAGGTGGGCCGAAGGGCCTGTTTCCGTGCTGTGTCTCTAAACTAAACTAAACTAAACTAAAATCTGGCATTTATTACATTGTACCCCATAACACTCCACGATCGCCACACTTTTCTAATTCAGGTCTATTCATCGTCCAAAGTTTAGCTGCTCCACCAGAGCCGACTGTTCTAGTGACCCGGAATTCTAGGATTCTTCCCGAAACCTCTCTAAATCGCAGGCATTGTCCAGGCATACACCATTCTTTTTAGTTTAGTTTAGTTCAGAGGTACAGCGCGGAAACAGGCCCTTCGGCCCACGTGTCCACACCGACCACAGTTCCCCACATATTAACACAAGCCTACACACACTCGGGACACTTATACCAAGTATACAAACCCAAGCCAATTAACCTACAAACCTGTATGTCTTTGGAGTGTGAGGGGAAACCCACGTGGTCACGGGGAGAACGTACAAACAGCACCCATAGTCCGGGATCGAACCCAGGTCTCCGGTGCTGCATGCCGCCCTTCTCTGTGCAAAAATTTGTCCCACAAATCACCTTTAAACTTTCCTCCTATGACCTTAAACCTATGTCATCTAGTCTTTGCCATCCGGAAAAAAGGTTCTGACTATCTACCCTATCGATGCCTCTCGTAATTTTATATACTTTTATCAGAGGGAGAACAAGGTGGGAAGAGCCAAGGACTTACAGACTTTTGCCTCCACCACAGTGAGGAGGTGCCTGGTGAACTCACTGTGGTGGATGTTACATTTGTGTTTATTGTGTGTCTTTGTTATTTTTATTATATGTATGACTGCAAGGCAACAACATTTCGTTCAGACCGAAAGGTCTGAATGACAATAAAGGATACTTTGGCTTTGACTTTTGAGATCTGCCCTCAATCTCCCACACTCCAGAGAAAACAATCCAAGCTTGTCCAAACTCCCCCTTTACAGCCAATACCCTCTAATCAGCCAGCATTCTGGTAGATCTCTTCTGCATGCTCCCACATCCTTCCTGTAATTGGGCAAGCAGAACTTCCAACCATAAATACATTCCTTAGCACAAAGATCTGACAAGGTTTATTGGTCATTTATTCATTTTGGATAGTTGCTGGAGGTTCTCTTGAACGTTCTCTACATGGAACCATTGCCCCAAGTTGCTACACAGGAAAGCTATCCAACAAATGTAATACCAAACTGCATGGTGACAGGAATAGTGGTAAAGAGCTGATGGTAATGATGGGTCAACTCGAGAAGCGGAAAGGTTTAGGTGGAGATACCAGAACTTAAGGCATGGAAACGTGAAAGGTTTTGCGGGCGGCACGGTGGCGCAGCAGTAGTGTTGCTGCCTATCAGCGCCAGAGACCCGGGTTCAATCCTGCCTATGGGCGCTTGTCTGTGCGGAGTTTATACATTCTTCCTGTGACCTGCATGGGTTTTCTCTGGGATCTCCAGTTTCCTCCCACACTCCAAAGACATACAGGTTTGTAGGTTAATTGTTTAAGAAGGAACTGCAGATGCTGGAAAATCGAAGGTACACAAAAATGCTGGAGAAACTCAGCGGGTGCAGCAGCATCTATGGAGCGAAGGAACTAGGTAACGGAAACGTCATCTATTTCCTTCGCTCCATAGATGCTGCTGCACCCGCTGAGTTTCTCCAGCATTTTTGTTTACCTTTGTAGGTTAATTGGCTTGGTATAATTGTAAATTATCCCCCGTGTGTGTGTGTGTGTGTGGGATAATGTTAATGTGCGGGGATCGCTGGTCAGCGCAGACTCGTTGGGCCGAAGGGCCTGTTTCCGCCCTGTATCTAAGATCTCGGCGCATCAGGAGTTGGAGATCAGGGAATGTCTGGGGTAGTGGAGGCGAGAGGGCCGGGAGGGATTGGAAAGTGTGGGCGATTATTTTAAACTGAGTAGGCAGCTCTGGACACTGAAGAAACTCGGGCATCTGGGGATTGGAGTGAGTTTGTCGAGCAGGCTGTGATCTTCCTAAATTACAAACGTTCTGTCAGGCAGAGTCGCCTATTCATGCTCTTATTTCATATGTTCTTATCGGAGTTAATTAACATCTGGTGAAATCATCGACAGGATAGTCTTCTCACCCACAGTTTTCACAGAGCAGATTGCAACGCAGACTTTTCTTCCTGCATAATGAACCTTTCAATAATAACATCCCCCCCCCCAGCCCCGGTAGCAAATCAGGCTATCGCCCACACATTAATATCATAAACACAAGAGGCTTCTACAATGTGCTGCAAGATTCAACAAAGCTTACTTATCGATTCCACTTCCTGTGAACATCGATCTATCCTCCAAGTTGCTCCGAGCAAATTGTGCAGCGTTCCAGCCTCTGCTTGCCGTTAAGTGAAGAGCTATATGTGGAGCACCCTGAGAAAATAGGACGGCTCAGCAGAGCAAAACACACCACTCATATAGGGTGGCACGGTGGCTCAATGGTAGAGTTGCTGCCTTACAGTTCCAGAGACCAGGGTTCGATTCTGACTGCTGTTCTGCTGGACCATATCCTAGCGGCTGCGGGATGGTCAAACAAGCGAATTTCCAAATGTTTATAACAAACCCATTGCCAGACCGGGGGTTTTTGGCCAACTCTATTTTAAGTTCTGTTTTATAATTCTACCTGGATGAGTGAGATTACTATGATTATCATTTCATCATTGAAAAGCATCAGCATGTTTAAATCTGTCATGCTTTATTAAATTTCACTCATCCCTGATTGGTCAATTGATGCAGTGTGTGACGCATGGACTCGTGTCCACGGCATGAAATCACAGAGCTTTGAAATCTTCATGGAGTCACTTACACGACTCCGAAGTAAAATAGTAAGATTAAACGAGAACTTACCAGTTTGAAGTTTGATCTTTATTTTATGAGGAGTTACGATGAGGGATTACGTGCCCTCCACTCCCAACCCTCTCTCATAAAGATCACTTGGTAGTTCTAGTTCTCTCCAATCTTACTATGTTCAGTTCAACAACTGTTATCTGTGACTTCACACCGCTGCTTTGAAGATTGACACGCATGCGGGCTGGCGGGCTCTTCACATAATCCCTCATCGTAACTCCTCATAAAATAAAGATCAAACAGGTTTGGCTTTGGTAAAGATTGTAAATTGTCCCTAGTGTGTAGGATAGTGCTATTCTACAGGGATCGCTGGTCGGCGAGGTCTCGGTGGGCCTGTTTCTGCACTGTATCTCTAAACAAACTCCCCTAAACTAAAATAAACAAACTAAACTAAACTAAACTAAACATGTCCCAAGACACAGCCCTCCCCAGGTAAGCAATCTTGCTTTTTATTTATTCATTGCTCAGGATCTGGGCATCACATTTACAGTCATAAAGTCACAACAGACGAGAAGAAGCTGCTCCTGAGTCTGGAGGTGCGTGCTTTCAAGCTTCTGTACCTTCTGCCGGACGGGAACAGGGAGAAGAAGGAATGACTGGGGTGGGACAAGTCTTTGATTATGTTGGCTGCTTTTCTAAAGCAACACAGTGTGGATGGAGTTAATGGTGGGGAGTCTGATCTGTGTGATGGGCTGGGCTATAGCCACACCTCTCTGCAATTTCATGCTGTCTTGGGCAGAGCTATTGCTAGACCAAGCTGTGATGCAACGTGACAGCATGCTCTCTATGGTGCATTTGTAGATGATTTAAGAGTCAGTGGAGACATACTGAATTTGTTAATTCACCTTAGAAAGAGGAGGTGTTGGTGTGCCTTTGTGGCAGCCGCATCAATGTGGTTGGTCCACAACAGCTTGTTGGTCATATTAATGCCAAGGAACTTGAAGATCTCAACCATTTCCACTTAAGCACCATTGATGCTGATTGGGTCATATAATTTACCACGCTTTCTGAAGTCAATAACTAGCTTCTTCATCTTGCTGACATTGAGGGGGATATTGTCCTGACACCATTTCTCTAAGTTCTCTATCTCCTTCCTGTACTCTGTCTCGGATTTGAGTACACCGTCTCGTCATTCTGTGCTGATGCTGGAAGGAAGGTCATTGATGAAGCAGCAGATGATGGCTGGGCCTAGGACATCTCCTGAGAAACTTCTGCAGTGATGTCCGGGGCTGGGAAGATGAACCCCAGCATCTTCCATTGGGCAAACCCTGACTCCAACCATTGACTTCAGTGTTATCAGGCCTCCTTGCTGCCACACTTGGTGCTGCCCTGAAGTGAAGTGTCACTGCCTCGTCACCTCTGGAATTCAACTCTCTGGTCCATGTTTGGCCAAGGCCATGATGAGGGATGTGGAGCGGAGTGGTCCTGATGAAAGCCACATTGGGCATCGTTGAACAGGTTATTGGTGGGTAAGTGCTGGCTGATAGCACCATCTGGTTGGTATATGGTTTGATCTTGTTGCAAATGATTGATAGTGGATGGATGTAGAAATTACTTAGTCAGATTGGATTTTCTCTGGACCCTACATACCTGGCTTGTCCAACATTGAGTAGATTGCAATATTGCAGATATTCTGGAGACACAGTTTATTCTGGGCCATGCACAAGTTTGATTTATTGACCGTGGATGGTTTCCACAATGAGCCAACCCATCCGTGAAGGAAGAGAGGCTACAAGGAGGTTTATGGTGAATTACATCTTTCACTCTGGGGCAGAACGCACCATTGCAGTGATAAAGAATCTGCATAATTATAACTCCAAATGAGCTCATCTCTTACAACAGATAAAGGGCAAGCAGAACAGTTGGAAATTAATAAGTGGAGTAGTTAAGTAGAGGGATATGTAGGAGGCTGGACTTGTGGGAGGCTCTTGTGAGATAGGGAAAGGTGAGGGGTTGGACAGGCTAGATGCAGGAAGATTGTTCCCGATGTTGAGGAAGTCCAGGACAAGGGGTCACAGTTTAAGGATAAAAGGAAAATCCTTTAGGACCGAGATGAGAAAAACATTTTTACACAGAGAGTGGTGAATCTGTGGAATTCACTGCCACAGAAGGTAGTAGAGGCCAGTTCATTGGCTATATTTAAGAGGGAGTTAGATGTGGCCCTTGTGGCTAAAGGGATCAGGGGGTATGGAGAGAAGGCATGTACAGGATACTGAGTTGGATGATCAGCCATGATCATATTGAATGGCGGTGCAGGCTCGAAGGGCCGAATGGCCTACTCCTGCACCTATGTTCTATGTTTCTATGTGAGGCCAGGAAGAAGCATTACCATAAAGATGAGATCTTTAAAACTGTGTTGAAACTCTCGTAAGTGCCTTTCCAACTTCCCTGAAAGCAGATACCTGACACAATGGCAGTCCTCCATCCAGCACTGTCCCTCCCACTGTGCGGCACTCCCTTCATACTATATCGAAGTGTAGGCTCACACTCTCCTCTCCCGATTCAATTCACTCCATTTGCATCATACTGATGCATTTTTTCCAATGTGCTGTGTCACAATTCTGGACAGGTGCATTATTGCCCTCTAATTGTTCACCTCCAGCCACAACTCACTCCAGTCACAACTATTTGTGATGAACAGCAGAGATGGGGTTAATGGAAAGCTAGATAAGCACTGAGCAGGTGTGGGCGCAAGAGAGAGAGAGAGAGGGAGAGGAAGAGAGAGAGGGGGATGGAGGTCCCTCTACAAGGGAGTTGTCCCGCTTTACATTGGGGACCTGGGATGGAGAGTGCTGCATAGAGCGGTGGCATGTAATAAACTTTTGAGTCGGTTCACGGGCTCGTCCGCTGCCTGTATTTTCTGTGGCGAGGTAGAGTCCGTGTTCCACGCGTATATGGAGTGTGAGAGGCTACTGCCCCTGTACCAATATCTGAAGGGGTTGTTCCTAAAGTTCTGGTTGCATTTTAGTCCCACGATCCTTGTGTTTGGACACAAGGCAGGGTGTGGGGAGAGCCGAGTGGGGGGGGGGGTGGGACTTACCTGTCGGTTTGCTCCTGGCCAAGTTGGCCATTCGCGGGTCCAGGCAGCAGGCGGTCGATGGGCAGGCTAGAGTCGGCTGCCTGCCCCTCTTTAGGGCCTACGTCCTTGCACGTGTGTCCATGGAGAGGGAACAGGCGGTGTCCACGGGGACTCTGGAGGCCTTCCGTGGGCGCTGGTCACCGCGTGAGTATTGTGAACAATGAATGCAATGTTGTATTATAATGATACTTGATATAGTGTAATTTTTTGTTTATGACTTGATATGTTGTATCATTTGGTGTGTCGAATAAAGTCTTGGAAATTAAAAAAAAAATGTTTAAAAGAAAAGAGGGGGAAGGAGAAGGAGGGGGAGAGGAAGGTACGCAAAGTGAGGGCAGGTGGAATAGATGGGAAGAGGTTGATATGGAGCAGGCTACCAGCCACAAGCAGAGGGGCCGAATGGCTGGTGTTGTGCATTCAATGTAAATTGTTGAACTGTGTATGTCGTTCCTTGGCTAATCTGGTATAATGGCGTCGACCTGCGTTATCTCACTGAGCTGTGTTATACTGCGATTAGTTTATTATTGTCACGTGTACCAATGTACAGTGAAAAACTCCAGGCAATTAATTTGCATCAAAATGAGTCCGAGCTGCAAAGGGAAAATATACAACGTGTAATAGCTGCAGAGAAAGTGCAAATTTAAAAAGTGCAAGTGCCGCCATGAGGTAGATTGGGAAATCACAAATTCATCCCTCGCATATGAGCGGTCCGTTCAAGAGTCGGGGAATAGGTTCACCGAGCCAACCGTTTCCCCCGCACTCTTCGCACTGGAAGCATTGTGCTGGAACTTGCTGGAACGGGACAATGAGACAATGAGGAGGCAGCACGATGGCGCAGCAGTAGAGTTGCCGCCTCACAGCGCCAGAGACCCGGGTTTGATCCTGACTACGGGTGCTGTCTGTTGGGGTTTTGTACATTCTCCCCGGGACCTGCGTGGGTTTTCTCCAGGATTTTCGGTTTCTTCCCGCGCGTGCAGGTTTGCAGGCTAATTGGCTTGGTGAAAATTGTAAATTGTCCCCAGTGTGTGTAGGATAGTGTAATGCCCCTGTCCCTATTTAGGAAACCTGAACGGAAACCTCTGGAGACTTTGCGCCCCACCCAAGGTTTCCGTGCGGTTCCCGGAGGTTGCAGGTGGTTGCCGGAGGTTGCAGGTAGTGGAAGCAGGTAGGGAGACTGACAAAAACCTCCGGGAACCGCACGGAAACCTTGGGTGGGGCGCAAAGTCTCCAGAGGTTTCCGTTCAGGTTTCCTTTAAGTGGGACAGGGGCATTAGTGTGTGGGGTGATCGCTGGCCGGCATGGAGTCGGTGTCTCGAGGGACCTGTTTCTGCGCTGAATCTCTGAACTAGACTAAACTCAACTCAAGGATCTCAGCCACTAACAGAGCCAATTGCCTGTACTCCACCAATGAAGTGTAAGGACTGAGAGAAAAACGAACAATAGAGGAGACTGGATGAATTAGAGGCAAATCATGAGCGGAAAGAGAAATAAGGTGAGGGAAGGAAAGATTACATTGTGAGATAACTAAAGGCAGCATTTAAAGCGTATTTTAATATATCTCGATGTAAATTGACAGCCTGTGAGGAAGAGACTCATTTCTGGGCCAGAGTGGTGGCTTGATTTTGGTTTAAAAATGATTACATTCAAACTATTTATCATCCTCCCTAACTTTCTGTGATGTTTATTTAGCAATTAATGTGCATAACCACCATATTCTTAAATGAAGGGCAGGAAGAGGGCAAAACTAAGCAGATGGTACTGCGGTGCAATCAGCTGGCAAGTTTGTGAGACTCGCTGATTTGTTCTTGGCCTCAGCTCCATCTCCTTGCCTGTTCCCACATCCCCTTAGTTTCCTAGAATCCAAAGCATATTCATTCCCGGCCATGAATATGACTCAGTGACTCAATTTGCACAGCTCTCTGGGGTAGGAAACACCAGATTCACAGCCCCCTTTGAGAAAAAACAAATCCTCCTCACACAGCCTGTTCTTCTGAACCCCTGCCCCCAAGTTCTCGATACCTCCACAAGGGATAACCTGACCTCAGCATCCACTCCCTTCATCCCCATCAGCATCTTATCTGTTTCAAGGAGATTTCTCATTGATCTAAACACTAATGAATAAAGCTCAACCTGATCAATGCCCCTTTATGTGTCAGCCTATTCATCTCTGCAATCTAAACCTTCTCTACACAACATCCAATCAACATACATTCCTTCTTAAATAAAGAGACCAACATTGTGAATGGAATTCCGGGTGCAAGTTTTACGACTTGTAGCAAGACCTCAAGCTTCGGTTTGTAATTAAAAAAGCCTGCTGAATTTAGACCGTTCAGTGAGTCCTTCAGCACGTACGTACTCCTGCAATCTGGAATGGGCCAGACAGCAACGTTCCCCAACGGACATCTCACTCTGGTGGGATGTCAACAAAGAACGTCAAAGAGTTGAAGATCTTCCGGCAGCACTCGATGTCCATCTCCGAATGTGTCCCTGGGATTTAACCCTTAAATTACCTTAATTACACATTTAACCATTCGTGGACTCTTTGCGTCCTCCTCCCAACTTGCATTCCCGTCAGTCTTTGCCTCTACATGGATTTGCCGACAGTATATTCAGTCCCTTCATAATACCCTGAGTATGGGGTTTAAGTGCAAGAGAGGGAGTTGAAGCAAGGAATTTGTGATGGTACTGGATGGCGGGCAAGTTGAAGGATTTAAATGGCCTGCTCAAGCTTTAGACTTTAGAGATACAGTGCGGTAACAGGCCATCGATCATCCTGATCACGAACACTATCCTACACACTAGGGACAATTTACAATTTCAAAAAGCGAATTAACCTACAAACCTGGGTGTCATCGGAGTGTGGGAGGAAACCGGAGCACCCGGAGAAAACCCACGCAGTCACAGGGAGAGCATACGAACTCAATATAGACAGCACCTGTAATAAGGATCGAACCTGGGCCCCTGGGACAGTAATGCCCCTGTCCCACTTAGGAAACCTGAACGGAAACCTCTGGAGACTTTGCGCCCCACCCAAGGTTTCCGTGCGGTTCCCGGAGGTTTTTGTCAGTCTCCCTACCTGCTTCCACTACCTGCAACCTCCGGCAACCACCTGCAACCTCCGGGAACCGCACGGAAACCTAGGGTGGGGCGCAAAGTCTCCAGAGGTTTCCGTTCAGGTTTCCTAATTGGGACAGGGGCATAAGGCATAAATAAATAAATAAAAATAAATAAATAAATAAAATAAAAAAATAAAATAAAATAAAATAAATAAAATAAAATAAAATAAAATTTATTATTATAAGGCGTCAATTCTACCGCCGAGCCACTGTGCTGTCCCGCTGTGCCGCCCCAAGCTCTAGTTTCTTATGTTCCCATGATTGACATATGAATAGCAGTGGTCTAACACTTAAGGGCCGGTCCCACGAGCATGTGACCTGCATGCGGCGAGCGCGACCAAACCAGAAGCGGGGGCCGCGCGGAGGTCGAGTGAGTGACGTGAAGTTCGAGCGAAGTCTGCGGGAAGTTCGCACGTGACGTACGGCATCAAGACGCTGCGCACGCCCGTCGAGGCGGCGCGTATGAGCTCAATGCGGCTGCGGGCCGGCAGGCCGTTGCCGCGCGGAATTTTTGAACACGGTCAGTTTTTCGGAGCCCCGCGCGATGTCGGGACCAGCTCCGCACAACTCCATACGGCTCCGGCGATCGAAGTGGGACCGGCCCCGCGAGGCCGTACGGCTCAAGCGACCACGTTAGGTCGCGCTTGCCGCATGCAGGCGCAGCTGGCGGGACCGGCCCTTAACACATCACTGTAGCAGCAAGGTCGAAGTGGAACAGGTTTGGTTTCTGTGTCACAGTCGAGTCATTTGTTGTCCGGATAAAGAAGCTTGCGTGAAAAGTACAAGAAAAACTCATGCATTTTGTTTGTGCCGTACAATTCAAATGATAAATGCTATTATAATTATAATTTCATGCTCCGGCATACTCAATATAAGTAGGGAAAAAAATCAATAAGAATTTTTGTTGCTGATTGAGGAGATTGTAGTGTGGAGAGTAGTGCAGCGACAGGCACACACATTCATTAGAATCGTCTTCACTCAATACTTCATGCCCAGAAATTATTTGTCAATTGAAAATTAAATCAATCTGAATCTGAGGAGGTTGTACTACTTTTCCTTACTAATTTATTTTGTGCATTCAGAGCATTGGTGACAGCACCCATATTAATTGTCTATTCCTAATTGCCCTTCAACTGAGTGCCCTTCTGAGAAACTCAACCACAACAAGTGGGTTTGGATGGAGTCAGATGTTGGCCAGATCAGATGAGGACAGCAGAATGTCTCCCTGTCAGAACCCAGTGTCTTGGGGTACGAGGGTTATACAATAGGGAATCCGGTCGTTCAGCCAAATTAATCTATGCTGAGCAAGTAGCCTCACTAGCCTGTGCCTGGTCCATATCCCTCCCACCTTTTATTATTCATGTACCTGTGCAAATGTCTTTTAAATGTCTCAGTTGTTTCATAGCAAAAGGATTTGAGTATAGGAGCAGGGAGGTTCTACTGCAGTTGTACAGGGTATTGGTGAGACCACACCTGGAGTATTGTGTACAGTTTTGGTCTCCTAATCTGAGGAAAGACATTCTTGCCATAGAGGGAGTGCAGTGAAGGTTCACCAGACTGATTCCTAGGTTGTCAGCACTTTCATATGAAGAAAGACTGGATAGACTCGGCTTGTACTCGTTAGAAGTTAGAAGATTGAGGGGATATCTTGACCATGACAAAGGTCACATCCTTGATCTGGTCTGCTCCATAAATCAACCGGTACTCGACCTCCATCCTTGCCTCTTCCCCCTCTCTGATCATAAGCTTATACGGTTCACCATCCCTTCTCCGACACCTCGCCCCCGCTTCCTCCGAGAAATCACCTTCCGGAATCTAAAATCCATTGATCCCCTCCATCTCTCTGACCTGCTCTCCACCACTCTCCCCCTGGACTCAGCCCCCATCTCACCTGATGATCTCACAAACCATCTCAACTCCACCTTGTCTACCTCCCTTAACATTATGGCCCCCCTCAAAACAAGAACCGTAACTTTCAACACATCCTCACCCTGGTACACACCTGCACTTCGTAAACTGAAACAGACTGGTCGCCAACTCGAACGACTAATAAAGAAATCATCTCTCACAGTCCACCTTGAAGCTTACAAACTCCACCTCACTGACTACAAAGATGCCCTCATTGCTGCAAAATCTGCCTACCTCTCCTCCATATTCACCGATCCCTGCCTAAACCACAGAACCCTCTTCTCCACAGTGGGCAACCTCCTCAAGCCTCGAGCCAACACTCTCCCTACCTCTACTCCGGATCTCTGCAACTCATTCCTCCACTTTTTCGCTGATAAAATCAGCACCATCTATCAATCTTTATCCCCTGTACCCGACTCCCCAGCATCTACTCCACCACCTACCACGGCCCCTCCTTTCAACATCTCCACTGACCTCCTTACCCCTCCTCCACACTGCTTCCTCTCCCAGTTTGACCTGGTCACCCCTATTGAAATCTCCAAACTCATCAGCTCTTCCAAACCCACTACCTGCTCCCTCGACCCTCTCCCCACTCCCCTGTTGAAGTCCTGCCTCCCCGTTCTCTGCCCCTACCTCACTAATCTCTTCAACTCCTCATTGTCCCAAGGAATTGTCCCCTCCGCTTTCAAAACTGCTGCCGTTGCACCAATCCTAAAGAAACCTGGTCTTGATCCCTCCTCTCTCATTAACTACCGCCCAATCTCAAACCTCCCCTTCCTTTCAAAAACCCTGGAGCGTATCGTTGCGTCGCAACTTCATTCCCACCTCCTTGCGTATAACCTACTTGAACCCCTCCAATCTGGCTTTCGCCCCCTCCATAGCACAGAAACTGCTCTCCTCAAAGTCCTCAACGACCTCCTCACCTCTGCTGACACTGGTTCCCTCAACATCCTCATCCTCCTCGACCTGAGCGCAGCCTTCGATACAGTGAACCATAACATCCTGCTCACCAGACTCAAGGACCTCGGCATTGAAGGCTCTGCACTCAGCTGGCTCCGTTCCTACCTTTCCAACAGATCCCACTTCATCTCTCTCCACAACCACACCTCTGCTACAGCCACAGTCACTCAAGGCGTTCCCCAAGGCTCCGTACTCGGCCCCCTCCTCTTCATCATCTACATCCTCCCCCTTGGTCAGATACTCCGCCACTTCAATCTGGACTTCCACTGTTACGCTGATGACACCCAGATTTACCTTGGCACCAAATCCCCCCACAACCCCCCCCTCTCCCATATCAACTCCTGTTTGTCAGCTATAAAAACCTGGATGCAACATAATTTCCTCAAACTCAACAGCGATAAGACAGAATTCCTCCTCATAGGCTCCAAAGCCACACTCAGCAAAATCAATAACCCCACTCTCACCATCGACGGCACCACTGTCTCCCCATCTCCCCAGGCCCGCAACCTTGGCGTGATCTTTGATTCCACCCTCTCCCTTGAGCCTCACATCCGCCATGTCATTAAAACCTCCTTCTTTCATCTCCGCAACATCGCCAAACTCAGACCCTCTCTCACTCCGCCTGCTGCTGAAAGACTCATCCATGCCTTCATCTCCTCCCGACTGGACTATTGCAACTCACTTCTCCTTGGCATCAGCTCCACCTACATCAACCGACTCCAACTGGTCCAGAACGCAGCCGCCCGACTCATCACCCACACCAAATCCTGGCATTACATCACTCCAGTCCTCAAAAAACTTCACTGGCTTCCCATCTCCCACCGGATCACCTACAAAATCCTGGTCCTCACCTACAAAGCCCTCCACCATCTGGCCCCCACATATCTCATTGACCTCCTCTCCCCCTACCAACCCTCACGGTCCCTCAGATCCACATCAGCCGGTCTCCTCTCCATCCACAAGTCCAACCTCCGCAGTTTTGGGGACAGAGCCTTCTCCAGGGCAGCTCCCAGGCTCTGGAACTCCCTCCCCCAACTGATCCGCAATTCCGTGTCCCTCCCCATCTTCCAGTCCCGCCTCAAGACCCATCTCTTCACCTCTGCCTATCCTTAGCCCCACGTCCCCGTCCCTTTTCATCTGTGCATTAATTGCCTCATGCTGTGTTTTGTATTGAATTCTGTCTTTACTTTGTGTACTAGTCATGTCTCTACTATTTATTTCATTCCCCTTACATGTTTTTCCTATACATGCTCAATTTTTGTAAGGTGTCCTTGAGACTCTTGAAAGGCGCCCATAAATAAAATGTATTATTATTATTATTATCTTATAGAAACTTACAAAATCCTTAAGGAGTTGGACAGGCTAGATGCAGGAAGATTGTTCCCGATGTTGGGGAAGTTCAGGACAAGGGGTCACAGTTTAAGGATAACGGGGAAATCCAGGACAAGGGGTCACAGTTTAAGGATAAAGGGGAAATCCTTTAGGACCGAGATGAGAAAAACATTTTTCACACGGAGAGTGGTGAATCTCTGGAATTCTCTGCCACAGAAGGTAGTTGAGGCCAGTTCATTGGCTATATTTAAGAGGGAGTTAGATGTGGCCCTTGTGGCTAAAGGTATCCAGGGGGTATGGAGAGAAGGCAGGTACAGGATACTGAGTTGGAAGATCAGCCATGATCATATTGAATGGCGGTGCAGACTCGAAGGGCTGAATGGCCTACTCCTGCACCTATTTTCTATGTTTCTATGTTGCTATGTTTCTAAGAGATGGTGCCTGACCTACTAGGTTACTCCAGCACCTGGTGTCTATCTTTGGTATACACCAGCATCTGCAGTACTTTGTTGCTACACAAGTATTTCTGGTATTTGGGGTTTCTCTCTCCTCCTCCCCTATCTGGTTCTTCCACTGTTCCTCTTCAATCCATGTGCTCTGGACACACACCTCCTTGCCCCTGTAGATAATTTTCCTTCGTTACCCAATTACTTTGGGATTAACTTCTATTCCCTTTCCTCAGACTTGAAGTCGAACATCAACAGTGTTTTCAGTCTTTTCTATCTGGGATAGTGCTGCTGCCTCACAATTCCAGCAACCCAGGTTCAAACCTGACCTCAGGCGATTTCCGTGCGGAGATTGCATATTCTCCCTGTAACCGCATGGGCTTCCCCCGGGTGCTCCAGTTTCCTCCCACGCAAAATATCTTTAGATTAGGTAAATGCAAAATATTCAAACGGCCAGTGAGAGAGAATAAGTTGCAAGGGGGCTGGCAAAAAGATAGAGGGAAAGGGTCTGATGAGATCATTCTGCTGTGAGCTGGCATGCACCCAAGGGGCGGAATGGCTGCCTTCAATATTGTAGAAAGGAACGTGCAGGAAGGAACTGCTGATGCTGGTTTAAACCGAAGATACTGTAGACACAAAAACCTGGTGTAACTCAGCAGGACAGGCAGCATCTCCGGAGAGAAGGAATGGGTGACGTTTCAGGCCGAGATCCTTCTTCAGTCTCGACCCGCAATGTCACCCATTCCTTCTCTCCAGAGATGCTGCCTATCCCGCTGAGTGACTCCAGCTTTTCATGTCTATCTTTTGTAGAAAGGAATTGTATGAAGTGCCTCGACCCTGAGATGTTGCAGTAAATCTTCTCATACTCGCTTCAAGACATTTAACCTCTACCAGACCTGGTCAACATCTTGCAAGATCCAGGGAGACGTAACTTTCAAACCCCACCTGCAACTGGGTCTATCATCGCAGCCCACTCAACAACAAAGCCCGGCTGTGTGAAGAGTAGGGATTTTCCAGGGGCCGCCCAAAGTGGTTTGCAGGGAAATGGGGCAACATGGGACTGATGGAACTGCCGTACCAACAACCAGCAAAGTCATAATGGGCTGAATGGTCTCATAGAAACATAGAAATTAGGAGCAGGAGTAGGCCATTCGGCCCTTCGAGCCTGCACCGCCATTCAATATGATCATAGCTGATCATCCAACTCAGTATCCCGTACCTGCCTTCTCTCCATACCCCCTGATCCCCTTAGCCACAAGGGCCACATCTAACTCCCTCTTAAATATAGCCAATGAACTGGCCTCAACTACCTTCTGTGGCAGAGAATTCCAGAGATTCACCACTCTCTGTGTGAAAAATGTTTTTCTCATCTCGGTCCTAAAAGACTTCCCCAACATCGGGAACAATCTTCCTGCATCTAGCCTGTCCAACCCCTTAAGAATTTTGATAGTTTCTATAAGATCCCCCCTCAATCTTCTAAATTCTAGCGAGTACAAGCCGAGTCTATCCAGTCTTTCTTCATATGAAAGTCCTGACATCCCAGGAATCAGTCTGGTGAACCTTCTCCGTACTCCCTCCATGGCAAGAATGTCTTTCCTCAGATTAGGAGACCAAAACTGTACGCAATACTCCAGGTGTGGTCTCACCAAGACCATGTACAACTGCAGTAGAACCTCCCTGCTCCTATATTCAAATCCTTTTGCTATGAATGCTAACATACCATTCGCTTTCTTCACTGCCTGCTGCACCTGCATGCCTACTTTCAATGACTGGTGTACCATGACACCCAGGTCTCGTTGCATCTCCCCTTTTCCTGATCGTCCACCATAGTCACTGACTATGATCTGTAATCCTATAATCTGATCGTCTCCATCCTGCTCTTCACAGCATCTCATTGTATTTCTCATATTACCACGATGACTATGGTTCACTGAGTGCAAACTCTGATGGAGAGAGCACTTTGAAATACCGAACCTTGTCACGACTTGCGAGATTTCCTTTGATTTATCTTGGTTTCTCCTCCGTGTCCACTCATCACCAACCTTCTATCCCCACAAAATAAATTCCCCTCATTAATTGGAGGCACAGGAGACTGCACATATTGGTATATGGAGTAACAAACAAACTGCAGGAGGAACCCAGAGGGTTAGGGCAGATCCGTGGAGGAATAGTCATGGTCAATGCTTTGAATCGAAATTCGGCTTCGGGAAACCTTGCATTCTTCTCAATTATTGTTTCAACTTCGAACATCTCTGATAAAATGTCTTTCAACCTCCTCTGCTGGAAGAACACCAGTCCTAGCTCCCAGGTTTGCCACAGGACTGAGCTCCATCATCCTCGGAGCCAGTCCAATGATCTTGTCCACACAATCGCCGAGGAATAATGTCAAACAACAACACTCTATGACCCTCTGCCAATAAACAGAGAGATGGCAAACTTTAGACTTTGGACTTTAAAGATACAGACCCTTCGGTTTAGATAGGTCCGTGTCAACCAGCGATCACCACATACACTAGCACTGTTGTACACAAGTGGGACAATTTAACCAAAGCCAATTAACCAACATAACAATACGGCTTTGGAGTGTGGGAGGGAACCGGAGCACCCGGAGAAAACCCAGGCAAGACGTACAAACTCAGTACAGACGGCACCTGTAATCAGGATCGAACTCAGGTCTGAAGTCGTCCTTAGAGTCATAGAATCAAGCAGCTGGGAAACAGGCCCTTCAGCCCACCAGCCCTTGCCAGGTACCAAGTACTTATCTATACTAATCTATTTTCCAACAGTCACTCTTAGCTTCGACGCCATGGCGATTCAATTTCTCAATCATGCTAAATGCTGAGAGAGTCTCTGGCAACCCCACTCCCTCAGGCAATGCATTGCAGCTTCCAGGCATCCTCTGGGTAAAGAGAATTCTTCTTTAGATCCCCTCTAAATCCGCTATTCTGCAGATGAAACCTGTGTCCTCTGCTTACAGATAACTCTGCTGTTGGGAAAAGCTCCCTGCTGTCTACGCTATCAATACCCCTCATAGTTTTATTCACCTCTGTTAATATCCACCCTCAGGTTCTTTTCAGTTGTACAGGGTCTTGGTGAGACCACACCTGGAGTATTGCGTACAGTTTTCCATTCTTGCCGTAGAGGGAGTACAGAGAAGGTTCACTAGACTGATTCCTGGGATGTCAGGACTTTCATATGAAGAAAGACTGGATAGACTCGGTTTGTACTCGCTAGAATTTAGAAGATTGAGGGGGGTTCTTATAGAAACTTACAAAATTCTTAAGGGGTTGGACAGGCTAGATGCAGGAAGATTGTTCCCGATGTTGGGGAAGTCCAGAACAAGGGGTCACAGTTTAAGGATAAAGGGGAAATCTTTTAGGACCGAGATGAGGAAAACATTTTTCACACAGAGAGTGGTGAACCTCTGGAATTCTCTGCCACAGAAGGTAGTTGAGGCCAGTTCATTGGCTATATTTAAGAGGGAGTTAGATGTGGCCCTTGTGGCTAAAGGGATCAGGGGGTATGGAGAGAAGGCAGGTACAGGATACTGAGTTGGATGAACAGCCATGATCATATTGAATGGCGGTGCAGGCTCGAAGGGCCGAATGGCCTACTCCTGCACCTATTTTCTATGTTTCTATGTGTCTGCGTCCACCACTTTCCCTGATGCTTTGTTCCATGCATCCGGCACTAACTGCCCACTTATACTCAGCTTTGCTGTCTGACACCCTGGCATTCTGGCCCCTCTGGGATTCATAGAAACACAGAAAATAGGTGCAGGAGGAGGCCATTCGGCCCTTCGAGCCAGCACCGCCATTCATTGTGATCATGGCTGATCGTCCCCAATCAATAACCCGTGCCTGCCTTCTCCCCATATCCCTTGACTCCACTAGCCCCTAGAGCTCTACCTAACTCTCTCTTAAATCCATCCAGTGATTTGGCCTCCACTGCCCTCTGTGGCAGGGAATTCCATAAATTCACAACTCTCTGGATGAAAATTTTTTTTTCTAAACTCAGTCTTAAATGACCTCCCCTTTATTCTAAGACTGTGGCCCCTGGTTCTGGAATCGCCCAACATTGGGAACATTTTTCTGCATCTTGCTTGTCTAGTCCTTTTATAATTGTATATGTTTCTATAAGATTCCCCCCTCATCCTTCTAAACTCCAGTGAATACAAGCCTAGTCTTTTCAATCTTTCCTGATATGACAGTCCGCCATCCCAGGGATCAATCTCATGAACCTACGCTGCACTGCCTCAATAACAAGGATGTCCTTCCTCAAATTAGGAGACCAAAACTGTACACAATACTCTAGATGTGGTCTCACCAGAGCCCTATACAACTGCAGAAGAACCTCTTTACTCTTAATTCCATATGGAACCGTGCGTTCCTTCCCCACGACCAATCTCAAACACGTTTGAGGTGAACAATGCACAGAATTAGGACATTCAGCCCATCATCCATTCTAGTGTGTCTGCTCCACACCCCCCCACCCTTGCTAACTCCTCCCGTCACCATCTCCTTCTCTCCCACATGTGTTTATCTAGTTTCCTCTTAAACCCACTATTCAACTCCACCTCTCCCAGTGGAAGCTGGTTCCTCATTTTAGGCAGAGCAGATCCTCCTGGTCAATATTGTGTCTACCGACTCGTACCTCACTGTTTTTCTAAGATCCTTTCTCCTCCCATTTCTGCTGCCAGATCAGTATTAAGGCACTGACTGACAGTAGATCTGTCAAGGCACATCATGACATATTATTGGCTGCGGTCCCAGTGTGGCCAAATGTTTCTTTCCTAGTTTTAAACTATGCATCTTTTAAGCACTCACTCCCTTCATAGCTATTAAATGCAAAGCAAAACAGCTGAGTAAATTAAACTTGAAAACTCTCTCCTGGGGCTCTTTAGATTCATGGTATTTTGATGCATGAGGCAGCTGCAGGAGCTCTTCTGGGGAAGTAAGGGAGAGAGGGAGAGAGGAGAGGAGAGGGAGCAGAGGGAGAGAGAGAGAGAGGAGAGAGAGAGAGAAGAGAGGGGACGAGAGCAGGAGAGAGAGAGAGAGAGAGAGAGGAGAGAGAGAAAAGAGAAAGAGAGACAGCGAGAGAGGAGAGAGAAGAGATGGAGAGAGAGAAGGATGAGGCAGGAGAGCGAGATGAAGAGAGAGAGAGAGAAAGAGAGAGAGAGAGAGAGAGAGAGAGACGAGAAAGAGGAGAAATAGGACAGAGAGGCACGAGAGAAAGATATCCTCTCTCCCCTTCCCTCTCTCCTACTCGCCCTCTTCCCTCTCCCTCTCCCTCTCTCCCTCTCCCTCTCCCTCTCTCTTTCCCCCTCACTAAATGCAAACAAAAACACATTTTGCAGCATTTGAAAAGCTCAAGCAACACAGAAAAAAATAAATTCTCAGAATAAGCAAGGTCCCCTTCTTGCTGTTTCCTCCTGACTGCCCGCAGCGTTCCTGCAGAATGCGGTAACCGAAGTGAGGGGGGGGGGGGGGCTTTGGTTTCTACTTACCAGGTGCCCAGATGATTGATGGTCTGAGCTCGGTCTCCACCTGCAGTGTTTGACACCAGCGAATATATTTAAGCTCTAGTGTTAATAGAACTGAATTCTCTCTCGTACGTGGTTGGAAATTAAAATACAACAAAGCAAATACTGGGAAACACCCCAATTGCAACTGGTCTAGTGTTTCCCCGACAACTTTGTGTCAAAATATACACACGTCTCACAATCCTGAGTTCAGTTGTAGATCCAATGGTAGTTTCTCTCAGATCTGTCTGGGAGTCGAAAAATTTGTCACTGAATTAAGACTGAGATGGAGTGCCGCTCTCCATGGTGTGATGGTGCCACTCTCCATGGTGTGATGGTGCCACTCTCCATGGTGTGATGGTGCCACTCTCCATGGTGTGATGGTGCCACTCTCCATGGTGTGATGGTGCCACTCTCCATGGTGTGATGGTGGTGCTGCCTTTCAGATTGGGGCTGGTGTTAAACGACCCATAATAACGGCACATCAAGGAGACGTTTCCCTGGTATGCCGCCTAATATTAATCGCGGACATAGGTTTTTAGCTTGCAGTTTGTGGGAGCTTGCTGGGCACAAGTCCTGTTCCATCTTTACAATAGTGACCACTCTTCAATGCTTGTAATGGATTCAATGGATGAGTGAGGTTGGGAAAGTTGCTATGTCAATGCAACTTATTTAATAGAAAGAGAGAGATAGAATGATACAGCATAGAAACAGTCCTGCAATGTGTCCATGCCAACCAAGTTTTCTAACAGAGCTAGTTACATTTGCCTGCAGTTGGCTTGTATCTGACTAAACGCTCCCTATAGAAACATATTGAAACATAGAAAATAGGTGCAGGAGGAGGCCATTCGGCCCTTCGAGCCATCACCACCATTCATTGTGATCATGGCTGATCGTCCCCTATCAATAACCCGTGCCTGCCTTCTCCCCATATCCCTTGACTCCACTAGCCCCCAGAGCTCTATCTAACTGTCTCTTAAATCCATCCAGTGACTTGGCCTCCACTGCCCTCTGTGGCAGGGAATTCCATAAATCCATGTATCCATCTGAACGTCTTATGAATCCACCCCTACAGCTTCCTCTGGTAGCTCATTCCATATACCCACCAAACTCTGAGTGAAGTGGTTGCCCCTCAGATCTCTTTCAAATCTTTCCCCTCTCACCTTAAACCTCCGACAGCTGTACACCGTGGATGGCCCGATGGTCTTTCCGCTGACTGGATAACACGCAACAAAAGCTTTTCAATGTACCTCGGTACACGTGACAATAAACTAAATTAAACTAAACTAAGGCCTCCTACTCCTTAACCATAAATCTAAGGCCTCTTACACCTTAACCTGCTGGTTTGGTGCCCGGGAATGAGGAACGAGAGGAACTATAGAAGATGATGTCATTTTTAATGGGGGAACACATTTTAAAACAATAGACAATAGACACTTCCACTGTTTGGTTAGCACACAACATAGAAACATAGAAAATAGGTGCAGGAGTAGGCCATTCGGCCCTTCGAGCCAGCACCACCATTCAATGTGATCATGGCTGATCATCCCCAATCAGTAGTACCCTGTTCTCTCCATATCCCCTGACTCCGCTATTTTTAAGAGCCCTACCTAGCTCTCTCTTGAAAGCATCCACCGCCCTCTGAGGAAGAGAATTCCACAGACTCACAACTCTGTGAGAAAAAGTGTTGCCTCGTCTCTGTTCTAAATGGCTTACTCCTTATTGGCCTACTCCAGAACTGTGGCCCCTGGTTCTGGACTCCCCAAACATCGGGAACATGTTTCCTGCCTCTAGTGTGTCCAAGCCCTTAACAATCTTATATGTTTCAATGAGATACCCTCTCATCCTTCTAAACTCCAGAGTGTACAAGCCCAGCTGCTCCATTCTCGCAGCATATGACAGTCCCGCCATCCCGGGAATTAACCTTGTAAACCTACGCTGCACTCCCTCAATAGCAAGAATGTCCTTCCTCAAATTAGGGGACCAAAACTGCTGCTGCTTTTTACCCCTGAGTTTGATGTTGAGTTTAGATGGTTCTCATGGCTCTCAATCTGAGGCAACACCTGGTCTTACCTCTGGCCGACATTTCAAAGTGTTCGAAGGTAGACACAAAGTGCTGCAGTAACTCAACGGGTCAGGCAGCATCTCTGGAGATAAAGGATGGGGAACGTTTCGATCAGGACTCTTCTTCAGACTGAAAGTAGAGGGGAGGGAAGTGGAGGTAAGAAAAGGCCAGAAGAAAGCAGGCCTGGCAACTGTTTGTGCCACTTGATACCTACTGCCCATTCCCACATCATGTCAACACAAACTCTTCACTTTGGGAAGGCTCTCTCATAAGGAAATGTCTTTAGCAAAGAATACGCGGTAACCACAGAAACGACATTATCATTTCATGTGCCCATTCACACCTCCATGTCGGCCAGTGAGCCGGAAGGATGCTGGACGTGGCAAGGCTCACAGCCTCTGAGTCAGCGGTTTGTGGGTTCCAGTCTTGTTCCAGGACAATCCTGAGGAAACACTGACTATGAGGATCAGGTGGGTAGTCCTTCACTGAAACCACCTACAAGCTGCAAACTAGATCCCTGACTAATACGGTGAGTGTGAATGAATACTCGGGAGAGACCGTAACACAAACCGAGAGGCTAGGACAAATACTGCAAATAACCAGAGGCACCAGGAACTCTGAGGTGGAAATCCCTCTCTCCACTATTCCTACGACCTTCAGCCGCGACCTTACTCAGCCTAGCTAGGGTTGGCTTGACTGGGCACAATGCCTGCTCCAGTTTGCATGCTTTATGTGCTCAGGCTAATTTAGGTTGAGCGTCTCGATAGAGTAAATAAGCAAAGACAGACGCGAGACTGGGTGCCCAGAGGACCCAGAGTGAAGGGGATTAGTAGAAGAACCAGAAGGGAGAGGAGGGGCGTGTTTGCACATATTAGGTTGCAGTGATCTAGGTAGGGCGTGCTGTCTGGAAGGACGGTGGTAGTGGATTCCACAGGAAATTTCAGAAAGGAACTAGAAAAATAAATACTGGAAGAAGAGAGATGGAGAGTTGTGTGGAGAACACAGGAAAATGGGAAACATTGGGGGTGAGGGGGGGGGGGGGGGGAGTTGCAAAGAGCCTGTGAGGACATCTTGCACTGAACGGCCTCCTGCACAGTGTGCGCCTGAAACAAGGTAGCTCGGAGGCTCTGAAGGGTTTGACAGCACTGGGCCTGTACTCGCTGAAGTTTAGAAGGATGAAGGGGATCCTCATTCAAACTTACCGAATAGTGAAAGGCCTGGATAGAGTGAATGTGGAGAGAATGTTTCCACTAGTGGGAGAGTGTCCATGACCAGAGTGCATAGCCTCAGAAAATAAAGGAGACGAGGAGGAATTTCTTTAGTCGGTCGGTGGGTGGTGAATCTGCAGAATTTATTGCCACAGAGGCTGTGGAGGCCATCAATGGATATTTGTGAGGCAGAGATTGACAGATTCTTGATTAGTAAGGGTGTCAGGGACGACAGATGGCACAATGGGCTAAGTGTTCGGCTGGCAACCGGAAGGTAGCTGGTTCGAATCCTGCTTGGAGTGCATACTGTCGTTGTGTCCTTGGGCAAGACACTTCACCCACCTTTGCCTGTGTGTGTCCTTGAGCAAGACACTTCACCCATCTTTGCCTGTGTGTGTGGATGTAATTATGTGAAGCACTTTGGGGTCAATGCGTTGACTAAAAATGTGCTATATAAATAAAGAAATTTAATTTAATTTAATTTAATTTATGAGGTGAAGGCAGGAGAATGGGGATGAGAGGGAGAAATAGATCAGCCATGATTGAATGGCAGAATAGGCTTGATGGGCTGAATGCCACAGACACTTAGTGGATGCAATGGTGTCGGGAAACAGATTGGGGACTTACCTTCTGTGCCCTCAAAAGCGCTCTGGATGCTGCGACATCAGCGGCGGGAGACGCCACTGGGACACAAAGACTGAGCGGTGGCCTGGTGAGGCGAGGATGGTTCACAGGCCGGTTTGTCCAGACTGGGGCATCGGTGAAGTGGGCCGCTGGGGAAACCCTGCAGCAGCCTGGGGTTCAAGTGGCTCAGGAACCCGCTCCAAGAGGCCAAGCGCACAGATGGGATGCGAAGTAGAGCAGCACGGGATGGTGGAGGAGACCAACAACTTTGCTTGGCCAGACCGACCATGCACCACCTCCAGGACAACAGCCCCTTATGGCCAAGTTAAGAACTCTACTTTTATGACATCTTGATCTTGAATCATGAAAAATGATGCCAAAAACATGGCGACTCTTATATCCTGTCTCAGTGTACTATTCTTATGCACTTGGAATTATCTACGTTTTCGCTTATGTATAGCAATACTTTTACTGAACTGAATGCAAAAAAGGACTTTCACTGCACCTTGATACACGTTACAATAAAGTTTCATTGAACCATTAAACCCAATCATTTCCTCAGGAATGAAAGAAAGCTTCCTCAATTCTGCTCCGTTTTGTATTGATATTGGTATTGGCATTTTTATTGCTGTGGTATTGATATTGATGTTGATATTGGTGTCAGTATTGGCATCGGAGACATACGGAACTGTAGATGCTGGTTTACAAACTAAGCCACAAAATGCTGGAGTAACTCAGACTCAGAATATGGATGGACAACATTTCAGGTCAATAGCCAATAGACAATAGGTGCAGGAGTAGGCCATTTGGCCCTTCGAGCCAGCACCGCCATTCAATGTGATCATGGCTGATCATCCCCAATCAGTACCCCGTTCCTGCCTTCTCCCCATATCATAGAAACATAGAGACATAGAAACATAGAAAATAGGTGCAGGAGTAGGCCATTCGGCCCTTCGAGGTCAGGACCCTACTTCAGACCCCAACCCAAAAACATTGTTTATCCATGTTCTCCATTATTGGCATAAGTATTGGTGCTGGAATTTGTATTGATATTAGATTACTATTACACAAGTACCAAGATACGGTGCAAACATTTGTTTTCCTCACTATCCAGGCAAATGGTACCAACCGTGACTACATCAAGAAGTACAAAAAGAATAGTAAACATAGAATAGAATATAGCGCAGTTAAAAAGAGTTCATGGGCCACAACAGGGTTCATGAAAGGGATATTCATCCTGAGCATATGAGAGGTCCCTTCAGGGGTCTTATAACAGTGGTGGATGAAACTATTCTTGAATCTGGTGGTCCACAACGGCAGCTTCATAGCTGTAGGTTGTACTGGTGCATCGTGGGATTGAGGAGGATTGCCTGGAACCGAGAGCCTGGGAACAGTGATTTATGACTTCTTTAGGAGCCAGCTTCCAGCAGGGGGGGTCTCCTGGGTAGGACACAGACATCATAATGTCTTGAGCTCTGCTTATTAAAAAAATGGCAATTCCCAGGAAATAGGATTTCAAACCAATTTATCTTTGCTCTTGTTCTCCAGGGGAGATATAACATTACATTTCCAAACCAACAGCAGCTTTCAAATGAAATGTTGTGTTCACTGAGAATAAGTTTCCTTTTTTTCCTTTCCCTCAGTTTTCAGCGCCAAGTTTTAATAAGTGTGTATTGAACCCTGGATAAAATGTGCAGTTGTACAGGGTCTTGGTGAGACCACACCTGGAGTATTGCGTACAGTTTTGGTCTCCAAATCTGAGGAAAGACATTCTTGCCATAGAGGGAGTACAGAGAAGGTTCACCAGACTGATTCCTGGGATGTCAGGACTTTCATATGAAGAAAGACTGGATAGACTCGGCTTGTACTCGCTAGAATTTAGAAGATTGAGGGGGGATCTTATAGAAACTTACAAAATTCTTAAGGGGTTGGACAAGGCTAGATGCAGGAAGATTGTTACCGATGTTGGGGAAGTCCAGAACAAGGGGGTCACAGTTTAAGGATAAGGGGGAAATCTTTTAGGACTGAGATGAGAAAAACATTTTTTACACCGAGAGTGGTGAATCTCTGGAATTCTCTGCCACAGAAGGTAGTTGAGGCCAGTTCATTTGCTATATTTAAGAGGGAGTTAGATGTGGCCCTTGTGGCTAAAGTGATCAGGGGGTATGGAGAGAAGGCAGGTACAGGATACTGAGTTGGATGATCAGCCATGATCATATTGAATGGCAGTGCAGCTCGAAGGGCCGAATGGCACCTATTTTCTATGTTTCTATGTTTCTATGCACAGATTTAGTCTGCATTTAACAGAAGGAACATAGAGGTTTTGTTGATGGTGCTGAACAGATTCCCAGCAGTGAAGCAGGACTGTGAGACTGTGGCTGTCAGGGAACACTGATCACTTGGGGATCCTTCCTTGAGATAAGACAGGACTGAGAGATAGAGGTATCATGATGGTGACGAGGTTTGATAAGGTCTGTGTATAGATAATATTTCCATTAGTGGGGAAGACCAGAATTATATAATACGATACTCTTTGATAAATCAAATAGAGAATTCGGGTACAGGAACTGCTGGACGAACTCGGGTCTGAAGAAGGGTCTCGTCCAGAAATGTTGCCTATCCATGCTCTTAGGAGATCACTGCATGGTCTGCTGAGTTACTCCAGCACTTTGTGTCCTTTTGTGCATTAATCAGCATTCCTTATTTCTGTAACATGACTGAGAGTGTTCTAAGTGTTTAAGAAGGAACTGCAGATGCTGGAAAATCGAAGGTACACAGAAATGCTGGAGAAACTCAGCGGGTGCAGCAGCACCTATGGAGCGAAGGAAATAGGCAACGTTTCGGGCCGAAACGTTGCCTATTTCCTTCGCTCCATAGATGCTGCTGCACCCGCTGAGTTTCTCCTGAGAGTGCTCTAATTTTGGGTCTCGACCCAAAATATCGACTATCCCTTAGCCTCGACAGATGCTGCTTGTCTCTCTGTACCTCCAGCTGTTGGTGTTTTTCTCCAGATTACAGTATCTGCAGTATTTCGACTCCAGACAATTCGGGGAGACCTTTCTTCTCTAGGGAGTGGGAAACAAGTGGGGGTCAAAATGAGGAAGCGGTAGGCTCAAGGAGAAGCTGGGTAAACACATGAGGGTAAGCGGGGTAGAATAAGATGGGGGAAGCTGGAGAGAGAGGGAAGGGGCTGGTGTAAGGCAGGAGCAATGACACAGAGCAGAGGGGCTGAATAATTTGTTTCTAAATATCATGTGTTCCTTTCCACTTCTGATAACATGCTGCTTGTCAGGGTGGGATCTGAGTTGTACCCAGAGATTGCAGGATGGGTGCTTGTAGGAAAAAAACAGTGCTTATTCTGACTTTGTCCTCTTCCCTATCCACACTCTGGAGCTAAGAAATCACCGGTTAAGGCCAGAAGGGGTTATTTTGTTTAATTACAACACCCCCCTGCCCCCTCCCCCCCTCCCCTCTCCACCCACAGCCGAAGAAAGCATGTCAAGGCAGTGATGTGGAAGAGATTTGCTGCAACAGCCCCAGTGTTCTGCAGAGAGACTGGGGAAGCTGGGATCTCTCTCTCCTTGAAGCAGAGAAGGTCAGGGGAAGATTTAATGGACGTGTTCAAAGTCAGGAAGGGATTTCACGCTCTATCTCAGAAGAAACTCTCGAGATGGGAGGGGGGGGGGGGGGGGATGGGGGGACATGGAGCAAAGGTTGTCAGGTTCCGCTGTTGAGAGGAATTGGAACACCCCAGGGTCAGTTATATCAGCACACGGCAGCGACTAAGGCAGGGATTTCCGTGAACTGGGAGGCTGTTCAGCTCAGTGGGTAAACTCGTTTATTCTGTGCGGTGCCTGCGATTGGGTAAAATCCGCTTTTGAACAGCTGCAGGGAGACCTGGTGCTTTCTAATAGGGTCATAAACTCAGCAGTGCTGGAAATCGAGAGAGTTATCCCTGCCCAGGCGCTCATACCTCCCTGCCTTCTCCTCCTGTCTCAGCCCGCTGGAGTTTCCCCAGCTTTCATTGTTTGCAGTGAAAGTCGATGTTCCCAATTACTTCAACCCCCTCAGCAGTAGGAACTGTTCAATACAATCACCCTCATCACTGTCACAGGTTCATAGCTTCTGGATACCTCGGTCTTGATTACATTTCTAGCTGATGATCAAAAAGTCTTGATCTAAAGGTACCGGAGGCTTCATAAATGAGGCATTGTGAATCCCCGCCACTGTTTTAATGTGGGAAGCCTAGCAGCTCGTTTACACTGGTCAAGCTCCACGGACAGCAAAGTACAATGTAGACATAATGAACTGCAGATGCCGATTTACAAAAACAAAACAGAGCGCTGGAGTAACTCAGAAGGTCACACAGCATCTCTGGAGAACAAGGATAGGTGATGTCTACTGTCTATTGTCTATTGTCTATGTCTGAGGTTGGAACTCTTCTTTAGGCTAAGTGTATTGGGGTGGGGGAAAGAAAGCTGGAAGAGAGGTAGTTGTGAGACAAAACGTGGCAATTGATAGCTGGTGGTAGACTCAAAGTGCTGGAGAGACTCGGCGAGTCAGGCAGCACCTCTGGAGAACAAGAATACGTGACATTTCCGGTCAGAACCCTTTAGTAGAGTTTTGAGTTCAGAGATACAGTGCGGAAACAGGTCCTTCGGCCCACCGAGTCCGCGCTGACCAGCGATCACCCCGTACACCAGCACTATCAGCTGACCAGAACTAGAATTTAGAAGATTGAGGGGGGATCTTATAGAAACTTACCAAATTCTTAAGGGGTTGGACAGGCTAGATGCAGGTAGAATGTTCCCGATGTTGGGGAAGTCCAGAACAAGGGGTCACAGTTTAAGGATAAGGCGGAAATCTTTTAGGACCGAGATGAGAAAAACATTTTTCACACAGAGAGTGGTGAATCTCTGGAACTCTCTGCCCCAGAAGGTAGTTGAGGCCAGTTCATTGGCTATATTTAAGAGGGAGTTAGATGTGGCCCTTGTGGCTAAAGGGATCAGGGGGTATGGAGAGAAGGCAGGTACAGGATACTGAGTTGGATGATCAGCCATGATCATATTGAATGGCGGTGCAGGCTCGAAGGGCCGAATGGCCTACTCCTGCACCTATTTTCTATGTTTCTATGTTTCTATCCTACACACTAGGGACAATTTACAATTTTACCAAAGCCAATTAACCGACAAACCTGTACGTCTTTGGAGTGTGGGAGGAAACCATAGCACCCGGAGAAAACCCACACGATCACAGGGAGAACATAAAAACTCCGTACAGACAGCACCCGTAGTCAGGATCGAACCCGATTCACTGAATCTGTGCTGTAATGCTGCCCCCCCAACCTCACCTAACGTCCCCACCCCTAAACTCGCCGCCCCCCACCCCACACCCCCTCCCCCCTCATCATAGTCATCAGAATTGGGGTTTAGAAGCAGAATTTCTAACTAGAACGTGTGTCAAATTAATTAATTTTACTGTGCATAAAGTGGTGGAGGCAGAAGCAGCACTTCAACACTTTCTGACTAATTAGTTCCATTGCTGTTGTCGGAGAAAGTGCCCGGAGTAACATTCAGAATGCCATTTTTAGCCATGAATTGGATTTTTTTTTTTCACAGAAGAAAAACACTGGCTGTAATTCTCTACAAAATAAAATAACCCCCAAGGACAAGATTGGAATGAGCCTTATCCGGGAGATTTCTTTCCCGGAGAAAGGTCACGGGGGGCCACGAGGCAGTGTGTGCAAGCGCGATCCTGGTCGGCAAAGCCTGAGCATGCATGAGCCCGAGATAGGAAGATTAGGAGACAAGTTGTCAGCGGTGTGCAACAGGGGATGAAGGCAAGATTCCACCAGCGCTATGATTTCTGTCGCAGCAGTCTCAGCGCCTGAAGGTCACAGACATATTGCTGCATCTGAGGGTTAATGCGACTGTGACATTTAGCACAACGAGACTGCCTTCAGGATTTTCCCAGCCAGCATGCTGCCAGGTTACAGTGGGAACACAGATTAAAAATTAAACTGCTTTTTCTGCAGGGAGCAAAAAAAACAAAACAAGAGTCCAATTCAACATGGATTTCTCCTTCCTTCTCCACGCCACCCCCTATCAGTCTGAAGAAGGGTTTCGGCCCGAAACGTTGCCTATTTCCTTCGCTCCATAGATGCTGCTGCACCCGCTGAGTTTCTCCAGCATTTTTGTGTATCTTGAGTTCCTCTGAATTGTCCGACATCAGCACCTCTGCCAACCGAGAACCCATATCTGACTCGAGGGGAGGTGGGTGGGTGGGTCGGTAGTGGCAGTGATATACACTTCAGGAAAATAGTTTTGCCACAATTTGCAACCGTGGAATGTGCATCATACATCAGCCTGCCGCATGAAACATGAAGGAGGTAATTTGGGTGTGATTTTCAACTTGAATGGTCTTAGCTGATCTTCGTGAAATTAAGAAATACATTTCTGCATAAATAAAGCGCATTTTATATATATTATATATATATATATATGTCTGTGAGTGAAAAGAAAAGCTTGGAAATAAATATTTAAACCATATATATAAATGCAAACTTACAAAAAACAGTTGTGTGGCGATGAGAAAGGAGCAGGGGATGATGGGTTAAACATAGAAACATAGAAACATGGAAAATAGGTGCAGGAGGAGGCCATTCGGCCCTTCAAGCCAGCACCGCCATTCATTGTGATCATGGCTGATCGTCCCCTATCAATAACCCGTGCCTGCCTTCTCCCCATATCCCTTGATTCCACTAGCCCCTCTAACTCTCTCTTAAATCCATCCAGTGATGCTGCCTAGATCCTTACCTCCCCTCCCCATACCCCACCCCCCATCCCGTTCCACCTCTCTCCCCTCCCTCTGCCTTTGCATTTCACTCAGATGTGCAGGGGGCAAGAGATTCTTGTCCCTAGAACACCCTCCTCCACCCCCTGCTCCACTCCCTCACGCCACAGAAATTGCTCTTCTTTCCAAATCATCAGCAATTGAATATGAGATCTTTGTCAGCAGGAATTCAACAGAGCATGTCAAAGTTCCCTCCTGGGGGAATCCACACACACACACACACACCAAATGGAATCGGTCCAAAGTTAGCGGAAGGAACCAGCAAAGCCTGCTAAGCGAATAGAACAAATCAATTGGGCTAGGTTTTAACCTGGGTCCATCTACCTTCAATCATTGGCGATTAACCTGGGTACATCTACCTTCAGCAATGGGGAAAATAAATTTGATGAAAGTGTTCCTTCGGCAAGTCCTCAGGGTAGCAAGACCTGGAACACAGGACACACAGTGCTGGAGTAACTCAGCGGGTCAGGCAGCATTTCTGGAGAACATGGATAGGTGACGTTTCGGGTCAGGACCCTTCCTCAGATATTGTAGGGTCGGGGGTGGGGGGGGGGGGGAGGCAGGTCCCTGCATGGCAGGTTCTAAACCAATTAACCTCTTTGGAGTATGGGAGGAAACTGGATCACCCGGAGAAAACCCCCATGCACACATGGAGAACGTACAAACTCCGTACAGACAGCACCTGTGGTCAGGATCAAACTGCAGCCTCTGGTTCTGTAAGGCAGCAACTTTACTGCTGCACCACTGTGCCACATGTCCAATCCACAACCTTTTCTGCCGTAGATGCCTCACAGGCATCTGGAGTTCTTGTAGTGAGAAACATCAACAGAACATTGTTTCACACGCTGATATCTGTTTCATATGAAATCATTACAATACACTCCACCACCAATACATCCCTCCCTCTCCCCTGCTGAAAACATACATGCTTCTCTCTCTTTCCCAGTTCTGATGGAGGGTAGCAAACCTGAAACTGGGCCTGTTCCACTCTCCACAGATGCTGCCTGACCTGCTAGGTTTCTCCTGCATTTTCTGCTTTTGTTTATCAGATTTCCTGCAGCTTTTATTAGATTCTCATACTATTAACCGTGTCCTTATTAATATTAATATGCTCTGCTACTCTCGTGAGATGACTAGTGACTACACATAAACATAAAATTACAAGCGGGGGGAGGCCATTTCTTCTTCTTGTCTGCTCTGTCATTCTGTGCTTCATCCTCCATCTCAATACTTATTCCTGCACTCTCCCCCATACCCCTTGATGTATTTTACATTTAAAATGTATCTAACTACTGCTTATTCTCATTCTTTAGGGAACGGGGCTTCCCCCATTATAGATGAGGCTCTCACGAGGGTCTCCTTGATATCCCGCAGCTCCATTCTTACTTCCCCTTGTCTTCACCTTCCACCCCATCAGCTGTTACATACAGCATATAATCCTCCAACATTTTCGCCACCTTCAACGGGTTCCCATTACTGCCACGTCTCCCCATCTCCACCCCTTTCTGCTTTCCACATTCCCGCAGAACCCCCCTGGTCAACTCGTCCCTTCCCACCCAAACCACCCCCTCCCCAGGTACTTTCCCCTGCAACCACAGGAGATGCAACACCTGTCCCTCTACCTCCCTCCCTCGACTCCATCCAAGGCCCCCGACAGTCTTTCCAGGTGAGGCAGAGGTTCACTTGCACCTCCTCCCATCTCATCTACTGTATCCGCTGTTCCAGGTGTCAGCTCCTGTACATCGGCGAGGCCAAGCGCAGGCTCGGCGATCGTTTCGCTGAACACCTCCGCTCAGTCCGACTTAACTACCTGATCTCCCAGTTGCTCAGCACTTCAACTCCCCCTCCCATTCCCAATCTGACCTTTCTGTCCTGGGCCTCCTCCATTGTCAGAGTGAAGCCCAGTGCAAATTGGATGAACAGCATCTCATGCTTCGTTCGGGTAGTTTACACACCAGCAGTATGCACATTGACTTCCCAAACTTCAGATAGTCCTTGCTTTCTCTCTCCATCCCCTTCCCAGTTCCCCCACTATCCTGACTGCTTACATTCTATTTTTGTCCCACCCCCTCCCATGACATCAGTCTGACCCGAAAGTCGCCCATTCCTTCTCTCCAGAGATGCTGCCTCACCCGCTGAGTTACTCCAGCATTTTGTGTCTACCTATCTCCTACCTAACTTCTTACGATAGTGATGTTTAAGAGGCTGTGAGATGGACACATTAATATACAGGGAATAGAGAGATATGGATCAAGTGCAGGCAGAAGGGATTAGTTTAAGTTGGCACCCTGTTCGGCACAGACATCGTGGGCTGAAGGGCCTGTTCTGCACCGTACCATTCTGTGCTCTAAATATATTCAGCGACTGCATTTGACATTTTGAATTTATCTGTAAGTTACGCATGCCATGGCTGTTCAATTCCTCCTGAATTTAACATGGTGGATCAGTGAGAAGAGGCAGATTGTGTGATAATGGATTAGAGGATCAAAATGCTTTCTTTCAGTCAGGGCTTTGTGACTGAAAATATAAATAAAGCCATTGGGCTGCTAGGAAATGAGTGTCAATTGCGGCATTGTGCTTTAAAGCGGAACTGGCAAGAGAAATCCTTGCTCATTACTGGGTGAGCTTTGGTTTCTGTCGCTGGCTCCGAACAGAGTCAATAATACACTTGTATAGCAGTGATTATGCAGCCTCACAGCTCTAGCGACGCAGGTTCGATCCTGACCTAGGGTGCTGTCTGTGTGGAGTTTGCATGTTCTCCCTGCGATCGCTTCGGCGTCTTTCCGTATCCCTAGACCACACGGGTTGCAGATGAATCAACTGTTGCAAATTGCTTGCACTGTCATTAATTTAAACTCCTGCACACATCCCAGGGGAGTGGAGCTAATCTTCAGAACTAATGGGAAACTTATCCCCACTGCGACTGCAATACAGAACCCAAGGTCACTCAGTTGTCCAGGCTACATTAAGATCCAAAGTCTCATTAGCGCATTCAGCAAAGCGTACGAGAGGACAGGCCTTACCTTGGCATACACAAGTCTGCCAACCTGCATCCCCCTCCCACCCCTCCCCACCCGCACCATAATCTGAAATGTGCAGGAAGGAACTGCAGATGCTGGTTTACACCGTAGATAGACACAAAAAGCTGGAGTAACTCAGCGGGACTGGCAGCATCTCTGGAGAGAAGGAATGTTGGACAGTCTAGATGCAGGAAGATTGTTCCCGATGTTGGGGAAGTCCAGAACAAGGGGTCACAGTTTAAGGATAAGGGGGAAATCTTTTTTCACACAGAGAGTGGTGAATCTCTGGAATTCTCTGCCACAGAAGGTAGTTGAGGCCAGTTCATTGGCTATATTTAAGATGGAGTTAGATGTGGCCCTTGTGGCTAAAGGGATCGGGGGGTATGGAGAGAAGGCAGGTACAGGATACTGAGTTGAATGATCAGCCATGATCATATTGAATGGCGGTGCAGGCTCGAAGGGCTGAATGGCCTACTCCTGCACCTATTTTCTATGTTTCTATGTTTCCATGAATGGGTGACGTTTCGGGTCGAGACCCTTCTGCAGACTGAAATAATCATTTATTGAGTTACTCTGGAAAAGGTGGAACACTTACTGCATGTTGCAAGACTATATCTTGCACTAAAGGTAACACCTTTCACCTTGTACACAGTGTGCACGGCTTGATTGTAATTAGTAATCATGTATTGTCTTTTCGCTGAGTGGATAGCACGCAACAAAAATGCTTTTCACTCTACCTTGGTACACGTGACAATCATAATGAAAAATTATTGTTGGGAATCCCTCTTGGCAAAACTCAGACTTTCATGATGAATTTTATCGCTGCTTTCAACGCTGCAGACAGCTTTTCGTTGATTGAAGAACGAGGTATTTGAAGATTAATATCTCAGATTTGGCACAAAACTTGTGTCCAGCAGTCAACAGTGACCCTTGTCCTCATGTATGCTTCAGAGATTTACAGCAGACACGTCAAGGCACTGGAAAAATACCGGGGAAGCTGTTTCTACAATTCACTGGAAGGAACAAGCAAACCATTGTCAATATCCTCTCCCAGGCTGACATCCCCACTTTAGAGGCTCTGCCTCCATAGAGTCAGAGTCATAGAGTGGCACAGCATGAAAACAGTCCCTTCGGCCCAACTTCCCCACACTGACCAAGATGCCCCATCTCCACTAGTCCCACCTACCTGCATTTGGCACATAACCTTCTGAACATATCCTAACCATGTATCTCTCCAAATGCCTTCTAAATGTTGTGATAGTACCTGCCTCAACTAACTCCTCTGGAAGCTCATTCCATGTACCCACCACCCTTTGTGTGAAAAAGTGGCCCCTCTGACGAGATTGATCCCTGGGATGGCGGGACTGTCATATGAGGAAAGATTGAAAAGACTAGGCTTGTATTCACTGGAGTTTAGAATGATGAGGGGCAATCTTATAGAAACATATAAAATTATAAAAGGACAAGCTAGATGCAGGAAAAATGTTCCTAATGTTGGGTGAGTCCAGAGCCAGGGGCCACAGTCTTAGAATAAAGGGGAGGTCATTTAAGACTGAGGTGAGAAAAAAACGTTTTCAGAGAGTTGTGAATTTATGGAATTCCCTGCCACAGAGGGCAGTGGAGACCAAATCACTGGATGGATTTAAGAGAGAGTTAGATAGAGCTCTAGGGTCTAGTGGAGTCAAGGGATATGGGGAGAAGGCAGGCACGGGTTATTGATAGGGGACGATCATCCATGATCACAATGAATGGCGGTGCTGGCTCGAAGGGCCGAATGGCCTCCTCCTGCACCTATTTTCTATGTTTCTATGTTTCTCAGGTTCCTAGTATCAGGCAGCTGAACCATCCTTAGCGACACATCGAGAGTGGTCCTGAACGACTTTTCCGCTGATCGGTTAGCACGAAACAAAAGCTTTTCACTGTACCTCGGTACACACGGCAATAAACTAAACTGAGCACTAAACTATTGCATCTTTTCCCTCTCACGTTAAACCTATGTCCTCTGGTTCTTGAATCCCCTACTCTAGGTAAAAGACTCTGTGTATAATTCACATTCCTGACACCAGACCCGTGAAACAGACGCTCTATTCTGAGCTCTTACCCACCATCGCGGAGCTGGCCGAGTTCGGAGCGGGAGGAGCTGTGGTGGCGCGCGGCTGCGACCTGACCCCGGAGATTCGGAGGCTCCAACCACAGGTCTGGTGGACGGTGACACCGGGAGCCCGCGGGTCACTGCTGGGAGACCGCTTTTCGGGGCTTCCGCAACGGCGACTTCTCCCGCCCGAGTTGTGGGGTTGAGGATGACCTGGAGCGGGGCCTTACATCGCCCGGCGCGGCTTTAAATGGCCACGGGACTTGCTAGCGCCCGCCGGGGGGCTCCAGCACCAAGACCCGGAGCGCGGCCTTGCATCGCCCGGCGCGGCTTTAAATGGCCGCAGGACTTGCTAGCGCCCGCCGGGGGCTCCAACACCAAGACCCGGTGCGTGGCCTTGCATCGCCCGGCCCGGCCTTAATGGCTGTGGGACTTATTTACCATCGCCCGCCGGGGGCTTTGACTCTGACATCGGGAGGAGAATGGGGAGTACGGGGAGAGATAAGACTTTGCCTTCCATCACAGTGAGGAGGAGATTCACTGTGATGGATGTTTGTGTAAATTGTGTTGTGTCTTGGTTCTTTTTCTTGTGTGTATGACTGCAGAAACCAAATTTCGTTTGAACCTCAATGAGGTTCAAATGACAACAAATAAATTGTATTGTATTGTATTGTATTGTATTGTCACGGCAAGAGATTGTCATGAAATCAGAGGAAAAGGTTCAAGGATATTCTCATTGTGTGTGTTGCTAAATGCGATGTCCCCTCTGACTCCTGGAGAACCTCTGGCCATGAGCACTGAAAGTGGAGAAGAAGCATTCAGGACGGGATTGAGAACCTCGTCCGTGCTTTGGAATGTAGGGAGGGCCTGCATAAGTAGCTTAACGCCCCTGTCCCACTTAGGAAACCTGAACGGAAACCTCTGGAGACTTTGCGCCCCACCCAAGGTTTCCGTGCAGTTCCCGGAGGTTGCAGGTGGTTGCCGGAGGTTGCAGGTAGTGGAAGCAGGTAGGGAGACTGACAAAAACCTCCGGGAACCGCACGGAAACCTTGGGTGGGGCGCAAAGTCTCCCGAGGTTACCGTTCAGGTTTCCGAAGTGGGACAGGGGCGTAAAGCTACTTAAGCAGGCCCCCTCCACGTTTCCAAAACACCAGCTCACAAACCAACTCACCCACCGCCCAGCCAGGTGCCTCCTGCCCCACACATGTGGAAGAGTCCCACAGCAGACACCTCAAAAGCCACAACACCAGAATGGAAGCAAGTCGTCCCTCCATCCCAAGGGACGGCCTTAAGAGAAGGCTTCTTCCCTGTTGAAGAGAATAGGAATGAACTGCAGGAGGTGAGGGCAGCTGGCAGTCGGTCCTACTGTGACCATTAACATCTAATCCCGTTATTTTCCAATCTTGAAGGGGAGATGGTTCTTCCACAAATTACCACAAGTCCAGTGTTTTGTCTGGGTATTTGATTTACTGAGGTTTGGAAGTTCAAATCTTATCACAGTGATGTCTATGACTAGGCTGCCTGACAATTCACCAAACCTACATCCAGGGGTACACAAAAATGCTGGAGAAACTCAGCGGGTGCAGCAGCATCTATGGAGCGAAGGAAATAGGCAACGTTTCAGCCCGTGCGGTTCCCGGAGGTTGCAGGTGGTTGCCGGAGGTTGCAGGTAGTGGAAACAGGTAGGGAGACTGACAAAAACCTCTGGGAACCACACGGAAACCTTGGGTGGGGCGCAAAGTCTCCCAAGGTTACCGTTCAGGTTTCCTAAGTGGGACAGGGGCGTAAGGAGAACACCAGCTCACAAACCAACTCACCCACCGCCCAGTCAGGTGCCTTCTGCCCCTTCGGTTTTCCAGCACCTGCAGTTCCTTCTTAAACACTACATCCAGGGGTTATTTGTCCCTTCTGTGGAAGCAGAGTCCGCAACCACAGTTGGTTTATAGATGATGGGAAGGGGGAGTTCGAGAGGGAAGAGGAATCCCAGGGTAACCCATTAGTCAGGCCAACTGCATCGTAAAGCCTTTACTAATATAAACCCCATTCCTATGATTAGACACAAAATGCTGGAGTGAAGCGGTGGGTCAGGCAGCATCTCTGGAGAAAAGGAACAGGTGACGTTTTGGGTTGAGACCCTTCTTCGGACCGAGAGTCAGGGGAAAGGGGAACTAGAGATATGAAAAAGTACAGATCAGATCAGAGCCAGCACTGATGACAAAGGAAATGTGGAGCCCACAATGGTCCATTGTTGGCGGTGGAACAGGTGATAATGAAGGGATACGAACAATGAAACTAGCAGGATGTCTAAGGAATGTAAAGGTTACTTGAAATTAGAGAAATCAATGTTCATACCACTGGGTTGTTAGCTGCCCAAACAAAATATGAGGTGCTGTTCGTCCAACTTGCATGTGGCCCCACTCTGACAATGGAGGAGGCCCAGGACAGAAAGGTCAGTATGGGAATGGGAAGGGGAGTTACAATGTAGTTACAACGGGGATATTTAAGCAAGTGTCGCGGGCAAGTGGTGGGAGTCGGTGGAACATTTCCGAGACAGTAACCACAATTGTAGTTATACCGTTGGTGTAGAATTGGAGAAACCAAGGAAGCGGACAATGGAATTCCAGAAAAATTAACATTAAGAAGGAGGGCATCAGATATCTTAGTGGGCTTTTTTGGGGTTTTTTTTAAATAAATTTTTATTAGAGGCATCTGCATATCATAGTCCAAACCAGTACAGACTTTGTTTAACGGTTACATATTAAATATCCAGGTTTCCAGGGACCCAGTTACCAAAGTAGCTGGGATCCTCCTTTATCACTTACCTATTAACATTGCCTGCCTCTAATTATTTATTTATATTTATAGATAGGAAAAATAAATAAAGAAAGAAAGAAAGAATTTAGAAAAATAGGATAAACTATCAATAATACAACTTGGGAGTTAGGTCCGTAGGTCAGAGAACACAACTATTCATATAGTCCTTGGTTCAGGCTTCAGTCCGGCCTCCGCGCCGGTCCGATCTACCCCTTCAAGTAATCTATAAATGGAGACTATTTTAGTGGGCTTAAAGGTATATAAATCCTTGATGAGACGTAGGTAGCCCAGTCTGATATTGACGACAAGGAAGCAGATTGTAGGAATCGTACAGAGATTTTCAACTCTTGCTCAAGACCATCAATTCCCTAACAGCAGCAGAGACTCAGGTTTGATCCTGACTATGGGTGCAATCTCCATGGAGATTGTGCGTTCTCCCTGTGATCTCATGGGCTTTCTCCGGATGCTCTAGTTTCCTCCTACACAGCAAAGACGTACAGTTTTGTAGGTTAATTGGCTTTGGTTTAATTTGTAAATTGTCCCTCGTGTGTGGGATAGTGTTAGTGTACGGGGTGATCGCTGGTCGGTGCGGACTCAGTGGGCCGAAGGGTCTGTTTCCCCGCTGTTTCTCTAAAGCCTAAAGTCACAAGGTAACCAGAATCAAAGAGAAGCAGGCCCATATTACATTGAACGAATCAGAGCAACCTCCTCCAGGATTTCAGCTCATTTTATTATCCTTACCAAGAAAATATCTTTGTTTGAACAGTTAACCGTAAATTTATTCTCTGCTTCACCGGTTATACATTAATGTAGATCGCCTTCGTTTAAAATGTGTCGTTTAACTATCAATCTCAGTGAATGTGGATATTAGGGATGTGATCTAAATTCACATTCTAATCCAATTGACGTCCTGAATATTTGCGGTGAACATTATAAACAAAATTATCAAGAATGATTCCATCTAATGGAATGGTTCTCTTCTTTTCAGACACTGCAACAGTGGAATTACACATGCAGGGTCTTTACCTTGTAGAGTTTTACAAATGGCTTGACATTTTGGAACATCCTTCAACCCATAATTCATACATAAAGTCGACTTCAGCTGTTGACCCTTTAGATAAACGGAGTTTGATCTTTTCCAGGGATGGGAGAGAAATGCTCGAGCTATTGCCAGTCACGGTGTACATGTCAATATGTATGCAGAGAGTGTGCTGAAGGCAAACTGTAATTAGAAGATAAGGCTATTATCGCTCAAAGCAAATGAATGAAAGAAACGATACAGTCCCCGGTCACTGCTGGCTGGCAAATGCACTAGTGCACGTGAGGAGAGCGGAAAGTCAATGCATTTCCAAAGTCAAACGTTACAGAGCAGAGTATCATTAATAGCTATTTTTGTTGACATGCAAGAACAGGTGTTAATGTGTTTGTATAATGTTTCCCAGTCTCTTGTCTTAGCATCATCGTCAACTCACTTAATATAAAGGGCATGTTATAGAAATACGAAATGAAATACTTATATTCAATAGCTCTTACAAGCTACTGGCCAAGGTGCAGGGAACAGATTCAATGCTGAAACTGCAAAGAAGGACAACTGGGCTTATCTCTACGCCGATGCCCAGGACTGGTGGCAGATTAGCGCAGCCATACAACTTCAGCAACCCGGTTTATACCCTGACCTCCAGTGCTGACTGTGTGGAGTTTGTACGTTCCCCTTGTGGCTATGTGGGTTTCCTCCGGGTGCTCCAGTTTCCCCCTACATCCCAAAGTCGAGAGTGTTGGAAGGTTAATTGACCTCTATAAATAGTCCACAGTGTAGAGGTGGGTGGTAGAATCGGGAGTGGGATGATAAGAATTAGCAATGACTTAGTTATATGGATTCAGAACTAGTTTAGTGATGGAAGACAGAGGGTTGTGGTGGAAGGCTGGGTGAGTGGGCAAATGTTTGGCAGATGCAGTATAATGTGGATAAATGTGAGGTTATCCATTTTGGTGGCAAAAACAGGAAAGCAGACTATTATCTAAATGGTGGCCGACTAGGAAAAGGGGAGATGCAGCGAGACCTGGGTGTCATGGTACACCAGTCATTGAAAGTGGGCATGCAGGTGCAGCAGGCAGTGAAGAAAGCGAATGGTATGTTAGCTTTCATAGCAAAAGGATTTGAGTATAGGAGCAGGGAGGTTCTACTGCAGTTGTACAGGGTCTTGGTGAGACCACACCTGGAGTATTGCGTACAGTTTTGGTCTCCAAATCTGAGGAAGGACATTATTGCCATAGAGGGAGTGCAGAGAAGGTTCACCAGACTGATTCCTGGGATGTCAGGACTGTCTTATGAAGAAAGACTGGATAGACTTGGTTTATACTCTCTAGAATTTAGGAGATTGAGAGGGGATCTTATAGAAACTTACAAAATTCTTAAGTGGTTGGACAGGCTAGATGCAGGAAGATTGCTTCCGATGTTGGGGAAGTCCAGGACAAGGGGTCACAGCTTAAGGATAAGGGGGAAATCCTTTAAAACCGAGATGAGAAGAACTTTTTTCACACAGAGAGTGGTGAATCTCTGGAACTCCCTGCCACAGAGGGTAGTCGAGGCCAGTTCATTGGCTATATTTAAGAGGGAGTTAGATGTGGCCCTTGTGGCTAAGGGGATCAGAGGGTATGGAGAGAAGGCAGGCACGGGATACTGAGTTGGATGATCAGCCATGATCATATTGAATGGCGGTGCAGGCTCGAAGGGCCGAATGGCCTACTCCTGCACCTAATTTCTATGTTTCTATGGAAGGACAATATTCAGGCTGGAGGTCTGTGACCAGTGGAGTTCTTTGGGGATCTGTGCTGGGACGTCTACCGTTTGTAATGTACATAAATGACTTGGACATAAATATGGAGGGGTTGGTCGGTAAGTTTACAGACTGGGGTTACGGACTGTGAGGAAGGCAGTCAGAGTATACTGTCGGATGTAGATCAGCTACAGAAAATGGGTAGAAAAATGGCAGATGGAAGTGTGAGGTGAAGCACATTGGGAGGTGTATGGCACATTGGGTGGGGAGGCTTCTTTGGAAATGCATTGTCTTCCTAAGTTCTCCTCACGTGCACTGGTGCATTTGCCAGCCAGCAGCCACCGGTGACTGTGTCGTTTCTTTCATTAATTTGCATCGAGCGATACAATCGTAGGCATTGAGCTCCAGACCCCAGCACATTGGAAGAGCATGAGTGTGGGAGAGCAGGGAGACACAGGGCTGGTCGGGGGAGGGCTGAATCCGGAAGCACCGGGTGCAATGTGGGAGAGCAGGGAGACAGGCTTGATGAGCAGAGTGATGGTTGGGGTGAATATGCAATGTTGTGACTCTGCCTCAGACCAGTGGTTCCAGTCTCCCTCCAGAGAGACAAAGCATAGACTGAAGCTTGGTGCAGTACTGAAGGAGTGCTGCACACTTTTAGAGGTGGATTTTTTTAAACAAAGATTCTAGCTGCTCTCTCAGGTGGATACGATGCTAGTGCACAAGATAAGTTCATTGAGGCCAGTTCATTGACTATATTTAAGAGGGAGTTAGATGTGGCCCTTGTGGCTAAAGGGATCAGGGGGTATGGAGAGAAGGCAGGTACAGGATACTGAGTTGGATGATCAACCATGATCATATTGAATGGCGGTGCAGGCTCGAAGGGCCGAATGGCCTACTCCTGCACCTATTTTCTATGTTTCCATGTTTCTATGTAAGTGCTTAGGGCATTGGGAGAAATCACTTCACATTAAAACAGAGTCGGAGTAAATGGGAATTTATCAGACTAGAAAGACATAACTAGTGGAGTACCCTAAGGCTCAGTCCTTAGTTGTTAAATATTTACTATCTCTATTATCAACTTGGAAGAGGAGCCAGAGTGTAAGGCATCCAAGTTTGCCAAAGACACTAAAATAAGTAAGGGGGAATGCTTTGATGAAGAAGTTTGTATTCTGCAGCAGGATGTTGATAGGTTCAATGAGTGGGCGAACATTTGGCAAAGGCAGTTTAACGTGGGAAGTGTCAGGTTATGCACTTAAGTAAGAGGAAGCTAAAGGCAGATTATTATCTAAGCAGAGAGAGAGATTGCAGTTGAGCAAAGTTCAGAGGGATCTAGGTGTTCTTGTGTGTGAATCACAAAAATAGATGTGCAGGCAAGTGCAGCAATAGCTTAGAAAGCAAATGGCATGATGGCCTTCATTGCATGGGCATTGGAGTTTCAGATTAGGAACGTTTTGTGACATTTGTAGAGTGAGTTGGTGGGACCACTCCTGGAGCACAGCGTGTGATTTTGGTCCTCTTATTTAAAAAAGCCAATAGTGGCAATGGAGGCATTGGAATGAAAAGTCACTGAAGGTGGTGAATCTTCAGAAGTCTCTATAATGCCCCTGTCCCACTTAGGAAACCTGAACGGCGACCTTGCACCCCACCCAAGGTTTTCATGAGTCGCCAGAGGTTTTGGTCACTCGCCTGGAAAGCCTCGACCGAAGCGTGAGCTGCATCTACTGACCAAAGATCCTACAGGATCTTTACTACCAACCGCACGCACACACACACACACACACAAACACATCGCGAAGGTGGGGGCCAGGGACAGCGGAGGAGGGCTGTCTGCACAATGAAGAGGAAGGTAAACGGCTGCCACAGAGCACAGTAAGTCCTTTAGAGAGCGCGGGGGGGGGGAGGGAGAGAAGGGGAAAGAAGGGGAGAGAAGGACAGAGAAAGGAAGAGAGAAGGGGAAGAGAAGGGGAGAGAGAAGTGAAGAGAAGGGGGGAGAAGGGGAGCGAGAAGGGTGAGAGAAGGGGGAAGAATGGGGAGAAGGGGAGAGAAGGGGGGGGGAGAAGGAGTGGAGACAGTTTTAAGAAGTTTAATAAAGTTAGCGGGCATTTTACCTTCCGGCGGATCTTCTAGGTCCTGAAAACCAAAGATCCTATAGGATCATTGCTGAAAACTCCAATGAGCCAATCAAAATGGCCAGTCAGTGAAGGAGATGGCCTTCGACTGCCTGTAAGTAAATAGCAACCCCACTCCACCGGCTTCGACCAAACGGCAACCTATTTTTAGTTGAGGCCGGTTTTGAATTTGTTGAAATAATCGCAGGAACATAGAAGAAGCCTCGATTCCACGGAAACCACTTTTCACCATTAGGGAGAGTGACCAAAACCTCCGGGATCCTCACGGAAACCTTGGGGGGGGGGGGGGGGGGGGCGCAAGGTCACCAGAGGTTTCCGTTCAGGTTTCCTAAGTGGGACAACAGGCTCTAGAGGTTGGGGATGCCTGATCTCTGGGGGATAGGTAGAGACAGTTTTAAAAGATTAGGGATCCGACGGCTAAGGGGAACTGGCATGGAAGAGCACAGTGCGGCACGGTGGCGCAGTGGTCGAGCTGCTGCCTTACAGCGCCAGAGACCCAGGTTCGATCCTGACTACGGGTGCTGTCTGCTTGGAGTTGTACATATGTTCACCCTGTGACCTGCGTGGGTTTTTCCGGGTGCTCCAGTTTCCTCTCACACTCCAAAGACATACAGGTTTGTAGGTTAATTGGCTTTGATAAAATTGTCCTTAGTGTATAGGATAGTATTAGTGTACAGGGATCGCTGGTCGGCGTGGACTGGGTGGGCCGAAGGGCCTGTTTCCGTGCTGTGTCTCTAAAATCTAAATTCTAAAGATGCGGAGACTAAGGGCAGATCAACCATTGGTCTGAAGAAGGGTCTCGACCCGAAACGTCATCTATTCCTTTTCTCAGACATGTTGTCTGACCTGCTGAGTTACTCCAGCTTTTTGCGTCTATTTTCTGTTTAAACCAGCATCTGCAGTTCCTTCCGACACATTACTTAATGCTGCTATTATTTTCTTGTGTATCTGTATCATACCGCAACCCCTCAAGTGACCCTGCTGGTTATTTCAAATTGATGTAGCCTCTCTGCCAAGAGAAACTAATCCTTCTGATTTGCTCTGCCTTGCACTTGCATATGTGAATTTTAATTTTACTTTTTAGTTGTGTTTCACTTTACTCTTAATGTAATTATTTTAAAGGGATGTGTTCCCATCTGGCACAAAACATTGGGTTAAAACTCTGTGATGTTGTTGCCCCACAGGAACTTTTTACCCCTGAATGCAAGTTCAAGGAGTCAGTCTACGAGAATTACTATGTGATCTACTCATCGATGCTGTATCGGCAGCAGGAATCCGGCAGGGCTTGGTACCTGGGCTTCAACAAGGATGGACAAATCATGAAAGGAAATCGTGTGAAGAAAACTAAGCCTGCTTCTCATTTTCTGCCCAAACCACTGGAAGGTAATTGGCTCACTTGTAAGCCGGCTATAGAGAGGGACCAGCCACTTGTCACAGTGCAGCTCCAGATTCAGCCCTTCGGCCCATCAAGTCAGTGCTGACCAAACTAATACCATTAATATAATAATAATAATAAATTTTATTTATGGGCGCCTTTCAAGAGTCTCAAGGACACCTTACAAAAATTGGAATTAATATTCATGTATATTAATATCTACTAATATTCACGCATTCCCTTCCTATTTCCATTTGCCTGTCTAAAAGCCCCTTATATGCCACAAGCATACCTGCTTCCAGCGCTCCTGACAGCACATTCCAGGTACATACAACATATAACATATAACAATTACAGCACGGAAACAGGCCATCTCGGCTCTTCTAGTCCATGCCGACCACTCACTCTCACCTAGTCCCATCTACCTGCACTCAGCCCATAACCCTCCATTCCTTTCCCGTCCATATACCTATCCAATTTCATTTTTAAATGATAAAATTGAACCTGCCTCCACCACTTCCACTGGAAGCTCATTCCACACAGCTACCACTCTCTGAGTAAAGAAGTTCCCCCTCATGTTACCCCTAAACTTTTGTCCCTTAATTCTCAAATCTCAATACCTCTGTGTAAAAACTATTTCTGCTAGTATTTAATATTTGCACCCTGGGAAAGAGACTCAATCTTCCAAACCTATGTCTCTCATAATATCATCAACTTCTATCGTCTCCCCTCAGCCTCCAAAGAAAATAATCCAAATTTGTCCAACCTCTCCTGATATCCAACACACGCTAATCCAGGCGACATCCTGGTGAAGCTCTTGTGCACCCTCTCCAAAGCCTCCCACATTCTTCCTGTAATGTGGTGACCACAACTACACACAATAATCCAAGTGTGGCCTCACCAGACTGCATATGCCTTTAACTAAACACATCCTATATTGATTACAATTCACTTGCAAACAGAAGCAGGAGGCTGATCTGATTTCAAACTCAACTCTGCATTCCTGCCTACCTCCAAAGACTGATCACCTCAACCCTCCTGCTTATCGACTACCTCTCCACCACTGCCTTAAAACTATTCAAAGACTCTGCTTTCATTGCCCTTAGAGGAAGTGTTCCAAAGTTTTGCAAGTTTCACCTTATCTCGGCCTTAAATGGGTGGCCTCCTATTTTAAGGAATGAGTCAGGGTTCTAGAATTGAATGGCCATCTAATCCAGTGCAGTACAAATCAGTACAGTGGCGTAGATGTGTAGGAAGGAACTGCAGATGCTGGATTACACCGAAGATAGACACACAATGCTGGAGTAACTCCTCAGATCAGGAGAAAAGGAATAGGTGACGTTTTGGGTCAAAACCCTTCGACCCAAAACGTCACCTATTCCTTTTCTCCTGTGATGCTGCCTGATCCGCTGAGTTATTTTGTACATGTGCATTTCGTTGTCTCTGTACTGTACACTGACAATGACAATTAAAATTGAATCTGAATCTGAATCGGATCTACAGTGGCATTGTTGTTGAATTAGTGGACTCATATACAAAACCCTAGGTTAATAATCCAAATGCACAGATTCAAATCCCACCACTGTTTCAGGGAATATAAATTCTGTTAATTAAGTAAACGCCAGCCCTGGCAAAGGTTATTGTGAATGTACTGCTCTAGTGCAACAATCAATATGGTTCATTAGTTCCTTCAGCAAACCCATGCGTACCACTCTTATGTGTAAATATTCCCTTATCTCAGAATCTACTGTGAGGCATTGGTTTTCCAATGAAAGCTCAATGTAATGGGGCTTCCTGACTTCAAAGTGATTGTGAGCTTTGATGCAGGCAGACTAGATAAAGACTCGAGGAAACTGTCTCCAAAGACAGAGGGACAATGACAAGAACAGATAGGCTGCAAAGGAAGCAGAAAGTGTTGAGGAAAAATAAACTTTCAGTATGTTCTGGATCTTGAATGCGTGGTCTGGATGGAGGTGGAGGTACATTTGATTGCTACACTTGCAAGGGAACTGGGGAAAATAGCACAGGAATGTGGGGAATGACGGAGAAATGGGACAGGCTGACTCACTCTTCAAGACAGCCAACAAAGACTCAATGGGCAAGTAGGCCTCTTGCTGAGCTGTGTAAAGGGCCTGTCCCACCAGCATGCGATAGCATGCGTCTAGCGCAACCAAACGTGGTCGCTTGAGGCGTACGGCCTTGCGGGGCTGGTCCCACTACAATCGGCAGAGGCGTACGGAGTTGTGCGGGGCTGGTCCCGACATCGCGTGGGGCTCCGAAAATCCTGCACTGTCCGAAAATCCCGCGTGAAAACGGCCTGTCGGCCCGCAGCCGCATTGTGGCCGTACGCAGCATCTTGACGTCGTACGCCGTGTCTTGACGGCGTACGCCTAGCACGTAGCGTTGCGCGATTACGTCACCGCCCGGCATGCCGTTGCGTGATGACGTAACCGCCCGACGCCGTACGACGTCCAAATTCAGTCGGCCTGCCTCCTGCCCAGCTGATTGGTGAGTATGATGTCGGGACCAGCCCCGCACAACTCCACACGCCTCCGTGGGTTGAATTGGACCGGCCCCGCGAGGCCGTACGCCTCAAGCGACCACGCCTCAATCGCATGCTGGTGGGACAGGCCCTTTACTCTCTGGTTCCATAACTTCCTGTTAAACGTCACAGACCACCACTAGTTTCAAGGGGAGTACAGGCCGATTTACAATGGTGGGTTGTTGTTGCTGTTTGACTGTCACCAGGAACGCTGCTTCACCTAACTCTGTGTTTTCTGTTCCCCCGCTCCCCTCTAGTCGCCATGTATCGTGAGCCATCGCTGCATGACATCGGCGAGACAGTCCTGAAGAACACAATGACTCCGGGTAAAAGCACATGTACTTCTGCTGTAATGAACGGGGGCAAACAAGTTAAAAAAAACAAGTCGACATAGCCTGCCGGGTCTTGGAGAGGACGCAATTCGTAAACCACTGCTCTGTTGGGCGATTTATCCCTGGCAGACTGTCGCCTTCCGATGTCCGTGAGCAGAAACAGCCAGCGACCTCTTGCTCGTGGCAGTCTTTGACTATCTCATTGCAAGCGGATAAATCCCAATGCGTAGCTCCTCCCGCGACAAGAAACCTGGATAACTCAGACCATGGATGTTGTTCCCAGACACTGGATGAATGCCTTGTACCTGTTCCCTGTTAACTGTGACACTCCATGAGAATGATCTATCTCACAACTACTCTTGGTGCATTGCCTGCTGACCACAAACAAAAGGGAATCCAGTCCGGAGGAGGCTTGCTCGCTGTGTGAGAGCTGTCGGCAGCTGGATCTCAGACCATTGCTGTAAATCTCTGCTTGTTCAGGAACAAGCCCTCACCCCCCTCCCCTCTCTCTCTCTCTCTCTCATTTTTTTACACCTAGCTGCTCTATCCTTAACCTCTTTTATTCTTGCAGAGACCTGCTGTGTGGGTTATGTTCTCCGCTATAGAAGACCAAGACAAGAGTGGGGGGGGGGGGGAGGAAGGGGAAGGGAATTGAAAGAGGGCCGTGGTTTTGAATTGGAACTGCAACCCAGTCACCAGGGGTGACGGGGATCTTGGTGAGCACTACCACCCCGCTGAGGGCTGATGAGCCGGACGGTGAACGAGAAGGCCTGCACACTGGCTGATAAATTGTCCTGCACCCATGGAGATCGCTCGCGGGCAGCAGAAGGGATTGTGGGGGGGCGCCAAGCTCCTCCGCCACCTCTTCTGTGGGAACGCACCCGTACCTGACAGTGATGCCCCTCACCTTGCCCAATGGGCGGTGCCCCACATTGAGACCTGGGCCCTCCCTCCATCACCTGCCCAGCAACCCCCATGCAAGGTTCTGAGCGACACCCTCCCTGAGCCATGGATGAGTTTTGTCCCTTTGGCCAAACTGGCCTTCCATTTTTGTTGAGGCAGGTGCTGAGACACCAGGCGACTTCTGTCCACATTGGAAAGTGTGACCCAAGGCAGCCATTTTGGTTCTGGCCCACCAGCTAACAGGAGTGTCCCACAATAGGCCTCCGTTGCTTCCCTTGGGAAGAGGAGGAGAGAAATGACTACAGCTGTTGTGGGAATGATGTACGAGAGGGTTCTTTGACTTTTTTTTCTTTAAGCTCAGTGAGTGGTGCTGCTCATTGTCCTTGGTGAGCCAATGTACCTCTTGGCAGCAGCATGTCCTTCTGAGCTGCTGAGCAGTCAGTGATTCACTTGACCCAAGCGTTTCCAAACCAAGAGCCCCAGTGGGCGAGGAGGCGGTTGCTATGGTTCATTCAATCCTCAATTCATTCATTTGTCCAAAATAATTCAGTTGCTTTAATTATCACAAAACTGCCAGAAAGCTGGATATTATTTTAACATGTGTAATGCTCCATTTTCCTGTTCCAAATTCCCTCAGAAAAGTGGAAATTAATTGATTGAGAAAGACCCAAAACTGTTCTGTCTACATTACTCTGGTAGTTAGATTGCTGCAATTGTGTTAAAAGTGCAGGACAAACCAACATAAGACTTATTTATTTTAACTCTGGTAGTAATTTTAACATGCATTAGATTTGTTTGTTAATTATTTGTTCTACCCCAATTCTATCAAGTGCTAAGTGCTTTATTCTGATGAAAAAAGTAGCAAAGTTCTTAATTACCTCAAAGGGTTAGCTAGCTGGGTGAAATGGCGAAAAATATCATTGATCCAGGAAAAGCTGTCCTTAAAAAGCAAAGTGAAATCTTTGGGAATACAACACACCTTGACAATATCAGCTAAATGAAGTCATAACTGTCCTATACAGCAAAACTAAAGCTTCAATAGTCAAATCAAAATTACTTTTCAAACATGTTTACGACCAGCACTGCCTCAGAACAAAGACTAGAGTCGTGAAATTCATGGCCCAGTGGATATCACTTAACATTAATGAAACACGATTCATCTTAGTGAAAATCATTGATGATGTGTTTTGGTGGGGGGGGGGTAAAAGCATACAGAGCCAAGTGTGAATATATCGAGTTCAGTTGAAAATGGGAAAGTAATGGAGTGTACTGCATGGTGAGTTTTCATTATATCAGGGAGGTAATGGTTCATTTAGGGTCCAGGAAACTGATGAATAGGGCTTTAAAAACATGAACTCTGGAAGGCAAGCATTGTGCTAATTGAAGCCATTCTGACAGCTCTCTTGATCACTCAATGTTGAGCCCAATACAGCAACTATTCTCACTCCCTTGTCATGTTTACTGTAGTGTCGATGGTTCAAGTGTTGCTGCATTACAAGGACTGTCAAGCTGCAGGTTTCGTAGTTCTTACAAGCTTGAAAACTATTTAGTAATTTAGTAAGTCTAATATTTCTGATTTATTTTACAAACTCTAATTTCTGCAGATTGGAAATGCCGCAATGCTGCTGCTAGGCTGCTAATGTATGACACCTGATAACTTTTAGCAATTTCTATCTCATCGTTTGTTCCAAGGAAGGAAACTAGATTTGTGTTGATTTCCTCTTTTTTTAAAAACAATGTAGAGAAAAAAAAGGTTTAAGCACATCGGCCGCTATTGGGGTCTCTGTTACTGACCAAATTAAATACTGTCAAGAGTAAAATCCCATGAGTGTTTGATTATAAAACTGAGGGAAGGCAATAGTTCCTGGAGACAACATACAGCACGCAAATATTCGACAGTGGAACCAACAGTATGACCCTTGCAAACCAGTTGACTGGTTAAACCTAGGCTGAATTTATTTTTGTAAATGACAATGAGCATATTATTGTTAACCCCTTCTGTGTTTCTTTTATTCTTTAGTTGTTTTATGAGTTGTTCGTGAGAGTGTTTATTCCAAATGAATGGTTGTCCTTGACAAGCTAATTCTTATCACGTTTTAAGAAACAATGGAGCAGAGGGATTGTTTATTCTTTCTGCCTTTGTTACTATTTTGTCTCTTGTCCCATATGGCGCATGGGATGAGGGTGACAGTGATCAAACAGAACTGCATGTAGTAGGTTGTATGTGTCAAGAACTGTTGGTATGTATTACTAAAATTTACATACATATATGCAAAAAAGAGTTTGTCTGCATTGTACAGTTTAAATGTTTATTATCATTTGTTGTACACCCAAATACAACATATTGAATAAAATATTTATATGAAGATACTGTTCAACCTGTGGCCCAGGAACTTTGCATCACTGAAATCAAGAGTCAAGAGTGTTTAATTGTCATTTGCACCAGCTATGAATGATGAATGCTGTGGTGGATGTTTGTGTTACAGTTTTATTGTGGTTGTGTGTTCTTTACTATTGTATCGCTGCAGACAACCCAAATTTCCACCAGCCTGGCTGCGTGGCAATAAATTATATCTATCTATCTATCTATCTATACACAACAATGAAATTCTCACTTACTATATCTTTATATACTATACCGCTTATTTACTATACCACAATAACAATACAAATAAATATGCAATAATGAACTAGACAATAAATTATCAGTGATACGAGGTGACCAGACCATTATTACACTGTAAATCAAAGTGCGTAGTGCAACAAAAACATAGTGCATTATACATCCTTACAGAGGTAGGATTATGGTTTTAGGGGTGAGGTGTGGTACAAGAGCCTGATGGTGATGTTCCTTCTCTCCAGAGATGCTGCCTGTCCTGCAGAGTTACTTCAGCAATTTGTGTCTATCTTTGGTTGATGGGAAGAAGCTGGAGATCGCGGTTCCCAGATTCCCGTACCTTCTTCCCAATGGTAGCAGCGAGATGACTGCATGGCCTCGTCTGTGGGACTTTAATGGTATTAGCTGCTTCTTTGAGGCAATGCCTCCTGTACAAATCCTAAATGGTGGGGAGGTCAATGCCTGTGATCGACAAGGCAAAGGTCACCACTTTTTGCAGTCTCTGTTGTTCCTGGGCGTTTGGAGTGACCAAACTAGACTATGTGGCAACCAGTCAGGTTGCCACACCTGCAAAAGTTCAATAGAATAGAATAGAATAGAATAGAGGCAAGGCAAGGCAACTTTATTTATATAGCACATTTCATACACGAGGCAGACTCAAAGTGCTTCACATAAAAACATGTCATACAATAAATGAAATAATAAAATGAAATAAAATAGAAGAACTAAAAGAAAAGAAAAACAAAATTAAAAATGCATTATAAAAAGTGCAAAAGTTAAAAGTGCAATGTAGTTAAGATTTAGCTGAAAGCTAAAGTAAACATAAAAGTTTTCAGTCTTGTTTTAAAAGTGGTCAAAGTTGAGGCAAGTCTTAAATCTTCAGGAAGTTTATTCCAGCTATTTGTTGCATAGTAACTAAATCCTGCTTTCCCATGTTTTGTATTTACTCTGGGAATCACTAGCAGATTGGTTTCAGAAGATCTTAGCGGTCTAGAAGGCTTATATAGAATAGAATCTTTATTTGCCACACGACCAGGGTTGGTGGTATTTGGGTTCGGTACATGATGGTACACTGCTTTAGTCACATTAACACTAATAACAACACAGATCACAGTAATAAAGTGCATCCATACCACATCACAAATCACAAATCTCACCAACAATACATAGCGTAAAAGAACAGACAAAGACCATAGACAAGACACTGTATACATCAAAAGTCCTTAGTATTGTCTGTTATTGGAGGGAATTGAGTGTTCTTATTGCTGAGGGGAAGAAACTGTTTTTAAAGCGGGTGGATTTTGTAGCAAGTGACCTGAGGCGCCTCCCTGAAGGGAGAGACTGGAAAAGGTGGTTTGCTGGATGGGAGGGGTCCAGATGATCTTTATTGCCCGTTTTGAGGTACGTTGGAGGTAAATGGAATGGATTGAGGGGAGGGGGGAGTTGATGATCCTGGAGGCCTTGGAGACAATGCGCTGTATTCTGTGTAGTGAGTGGCTGTCAGTGTTTCCGTACCAGACTGTGATTGAGGAGGTGATGATGCGTTCAATGATGGATTGATAGAAACGCACCAGGAGGTGTTTGTGGACTCTGAACTTTTTGAGCTGTCTGAGGAAGTATAGGCGTTGTTGTCCTTTCTTGATGAGTATTCATGAGTATTCTCGATAGAGTATTCATGCCAAATCTCCCCATTCTTCTAAGGAAACAGGGGCATGATGAGCTTTCTTTATGATTGCATCAATGTGCTTGGTCCAGGACAGATCTTCAGAGGTATGCATATCCAGGAAACTGAAGCTGTTGACTATCTCCACTGCTGTCCTATCAATGAAGACATGTTCGTGGATCCTTAGCTCTCCCTTCCTGAAGTCAACAATCAGCTGCTCGGTCCTGTTAATGTTGAGAGCATAATTGTTGCTCGGTCATCATTCAATTTGATTTTCAATGCCCCTCCTGTACTGTAAATCATTGTTTCCCATTATTCATCCAACAACGGTGGTATCGTGAGGGAATTTAAAGATTGGGGTCAGTGTCTGGCTAAGTCTAGAGAGAGTAGAGCAGGGCACTGAACAGACAGCTTTGAGGCAGCCCTGAGTTGGTGGTCATTCAGGAGGAAGTGTTGGTGCCAATTCATACTGATTGAAGTCTGTCGCTGAGGAAGTTGAGGATCCAATTACATAGGGATGAGCAGTGATACAGTATGCTGAGTTTAATGATAAGTTAAGAATGATGATGGCGTTGAACGTCGAACTGTAGTCAATGAACGACAGACAGCCTGACATACGTGATCTTATTGTTCAAATGATCCAAAACCTGTGGAGAGCATCTGTTGTGGAGGTACGTGAATTGAGGTAGACCCAGGTCTTTACCAAGGCAGTTGTTAGGCATCATAACGAACCTCTCAAAGCACCATCACACTGGACGTGAGTGCCACAGGTAGGTACAAGATACAAGATTCAAGATACATTTATTTGTCACATGTACCAATTGGTACAGTGAAATGTGTGGTCGCCATACAGCAATACAAATAAATAATAAAGAGTACAGGACACAATAGTTTTTTTTGAACACAGACATCCACACACAGCGGGATCAAATTCCCACTCTTGAGGGAAGGCTCCAAAAATTCAGTCGTCCTCCCCTGTTGTCCTCCCGTGGTCGGGGGGGGGGGGGCTCCCGAACCCCCTGCTCTCACCGCTCCGGGCGGCCCGATGTTCAGGCCCGCTCGCCAGGGTGATGGAAGTCCGACGTCGGGACTGGATGACCTCCTCTGCGGCTTGGACATCCGAGTTGGGCACCTCCTACCGGAGTCCGCGGCTCCCGAAGTCCACAGGAGATGCAACGCTGGCGGCCCTCGGCAAAGGGCCCCAGGACTCCGCGATGTTGTTCAGAGCCACCCGCACTGGAAGCTCTCCCAAACCACAGCTCAGCGATGTTGGAGCAGCTCCGGAGGAGGGGGGGCGAGGAGGGGGGGGCGAGGACCCGACTCGGAGAATAGTCGCATCCCCGCCAGCAAGCGACTGGGAAACAGTTTCCCCCTTATCCTGCCCCCCCTCCCCCACATAGAAAAGTTAAAGATTCCCCAAAACAAACTTTAAAACTGACTAAATTTTTTTTTAAATATTTAAAAAACAAATGGACTGTAGGCAGAGGCACCCCTAGTGACTAAACATTAAGTCATTAAACCACGTCACTTTGCTCTTCTTTAGACTTTAGACATTAAATGGTATAATAGTGTCAAAGAGTCTTTAGACTTCAAGTTCAAGTTCAAGTGAGTTTATTGTCATGTGTCCCTGTATAGGACAATGAAATTCTTGCTTTGCTTAAGCACACAGAACATAGTAGGCATTTACTACAAAACTGATCAGTGTGTCCATATACCATAATATAAATATATACACACATGAATAGATAAACTGATAAAGTGCAAATAACAGAAAATGGGTAACTAATAATCAGAGTTTTGTCCGAACCAGGTTTAATAGCCTGATGGCTGTGGGGAAGTAGCTATTCCTGAACCTGGTTGTTGCAGTCTTCAGGCTCCTGTACCTTCTACCTGAAGGTAGCAGGGAGATGAGTGTGTGGCCAGGATGGTGTGGGTCTTTGATGATACTGCCAGCCTTTTTGAGGCAGCGACTGCGATAAATCCCCTCGATGGAAGGAAGGTCAGAGCCGATGATGGACTGGGCAGTGTTTACTACTTTTTGTAGTCTTTTCCTCTCCAGGGCGCTCAAATTGCCGAACCAAGCCACGATGCAACCGATCAGCATGCTCTCTACTGTGCACCTGTAGAAGTTAGAGAGAGTCTTCCTTGACAAACCGATCCTCCGTAATCTTCTCAGGAAGTAGAGGCGCTGATGAGCTTTCTTGATAATTGCATTAGTGTTCTCGGACCAGGAAAGATCTTCAGAGATGTGCACGCCCAGGAATTTTGAGCTCTTGACCCTTTCAACCATATAAATGGGGCTGTGGGTCCCCCTCCTCCTCCTTCCAAAGTCCACAATCAGTTCCTTGGTTTTGCTGGTGTTAAGGGCCAGGTTATTGCGCTGGCACCATATGGACAGTTGCTCGATCTCTCTTCTATACTCTGACTCATCCCCATCAGTGATACGTCCCACAACAGTGGTGTCGTCAGCGAACCTGATGATGGAGTTCGCACTGTGACTGGCTATGCAGCCATGAGTATAGAGTGAGTACAGCAGGGGGCTGAGCACGCAGCCTTGAGGTGCTCCCGTGCTGATTGTTATCGAGGCTGACACATTTCCACCAATACGAACAGACTGTGGTCTGTGAATGAGGAAGTCGAGGATCCAATTGCAGAGGGATGCGCAGAGACCCAGTTCTGCAAGTTTGGTAACCAGCTTGGAGGGGATGATGGTGTTAAATGCCGAGCTGTAATCGATGAATAACAGCCTGACATATGAGTTTTTGTTGTCCAAGTGGTCCAGAGCGGAGTGGAGGGCCAGCAAGTTCCAGCGCACGTATGGAGTGACCACGACTAGTGGTCACTCCATACTTTGACACTATCTTACACGCTAGGGACAATTTACAATTTTACCGAAGCCAATTGACCTACAAACCTGTACGTCTTTGGAGTGTGGGAGGAAACAGGAGCACCCAGAGAAAACCCACGTGATCATAGAGAGAACGTACAAACTCTGTACAGACAGCACCTGTAATCAGGATCGATCCTGCGTGCCTGGTGCTGTAAAGCAGGAACTCTACCGCTGCCCCACTGTGCGGCCCAATTTGCCTTCTAAAGCACTGATATTACAGATGTCCATATAAAGCCGGAAGGGGCCCCAGACCGTAATAGTGCGAGGTTGAAGATGTCCACAAAAACTCCGGCCAGTTGGTCAATTGAGGAAATGCGTTTCCTGCTTCTGACAGCAGTGACATGGATCACTTCGCCTTGATTCTCTGCCTCTTCCACGTCTGGGTTACCTTTGTCCCCGAGTTCTGGGAATGGGCGTCGGCATGAATGAGCAAGTCGACAAACCCTTCACTGATAGATGGAATCATAGAGTGATACAGTGTGAAAACAGGCCATTCGGCCCATCTGGCCCACACCAGCCAACATGTTCCAGCTACACTAGTCCCACCTGCCAGCATTTGGTCCATATCCCTTCAACCTGTCCTATCCATGTAACTGCTTCTTAAATGTTGGCATAGTCCCTGCCTCCACTACCTCCTCTGGCAGCTTGTTCCATACACCCACCATACACATGTGAAAAGGTTACCCCCTCAGATTCCTATTAAATCTTTTCCCCTTCACATTAAACCTATGTCCTCTGGTCCTCAATTCACCAACTCTGGGCAAGAGACTCTGTGCATCTACCCAATCGATTCCTCTCATGATCTTATAGACATCTATAAGTTCACCCCTCATCCTCCTGCGCTCCAAAGAATAGAGACCCAGCCTACTCAACTTCTGCCTATAGCTCTGACCCTCTAGTCCTGGCAACATCCTCCTAAATGTTCTCTGAACCCTTTCCAATTTGACAACATCTTTCCTAAATGTCCTATAACATGGTGCCCAGAGCTGAACACAATATTCTAAATGTGGCCTCACTTATACAACTTATACAACTGCATCATGACCTCCCAACTTCTATACTCAATACTCTGGCTAATTAAGGCCAATGTGCCAAAAGCCTTTTTGACCCGATCTACCTGTGACTCCACCTTCAGGGAGCTATGCACCTGCACCTCTAGATCCCTCTGCTCTACAACACTCCCAGTGCCCTACGACTCACTGTGTGGGTCCTGCCCATGTCAGATATCCCAAAATGCAACACCTCATATTTTTCTGCATTAAATTCCATATTTCGCCGTTAAATTAGATTTTCGCATTAAATTCCAGATGTGTAAAGTAAGTCTGCAAAGTACGACCTGCGGTTTGCAGTGTTGCAGGTTATATGTTAAGGCACAGGGCACACGTGGAATTATTTCAGCACAAGGGAATTTATTTCACACTCCGTGTCACTCCGAATTGTGATTAATTGTTGCTTTGTCCATGTGCTGGAACCAGGTTGCCCCATAATTGGAAATAAAATCTATCTGCACTGGGAGATTGGTTGGTGTTTGACTGGGTAAAAAACATTCTATCTTGTGTGATGTTAGGCAAGGGCAGTCAATGTTTATTCATGAGATGTTAGTTAAAAACAGACACCTAGGTTGAAAGGAAGCCACACCAGCATGGTACTTGTAATGCTCTTGGGCTGATTATCTAGAGTCATGTGTTTGTGTTCCACCATGGGAACTGGAGAATTTAAATTAATGTAACCTTCTAAAACTACTAGCATTATTAACAGTGGTAACACTGGCCATTATAGCCCCTTGCCTGGCCTGGCCGACTGTGACTCCACATCCAAACAATTTACCTGTCCTCCAACACAAGATGGCACAATGGTGCAGCTAGTGGAGCCGCTGGCTCATAGCTCCCAAGGTTCATTGCTGACCTCTGGTGCTGTCTGCGTGGAGTTTGCGGGTTCTCCACATGGCCGCATGGGTTTCCCCATTGATGCTCCGGTTCTCTCCCACATCCCAAAGACTTGCAGGGTGCGTGACAGAAGAATCTGTGTATAAAATCATGAGAGGAATAGATTGGGTAGATGCACACAGTCTCCTGCCCAGAGTAGGTGAATCGAGGACCAGAGGACATAGGTTTAAGGTGAAAGGGAAAAGATTTAATAGGTATCTAAGGGGTAACTTTTTCTCACAAAGGGTGGTGGGTGTATGGAACAAGCTGACAGTGAAGGTAGTTGAGGCTGGGGCTATCCCAACATTTAAGAAACAGTTAGACAGGAACATGGACAGGACAGGTTTAGAGGGGTTAGGACCAAACGCAGGCAGGTGGGACTAGTGTAGCTGGGACATGTTGGCTGGTGTGGGCAAGTTGGGCCGAAGGACGTGTGTCCACATTGTATCACTCTATGACATATAATCAGGGGGGGGAGGTAAATGGCATGTGGGAGAGAATACGATATGGGGAAGTAAGTGGGGAATTAGATTGATCGGATTGCCCTCAAGAGGCTTCATAGACTTGATGGGATGAATGGCATCCCGCATTATCATAATTAATTAGTGTTGCACAATAAATAGTGGCCCTGACTTTACAAGAATACCTGTTTAGAAGACAAAGTTTACAAGTTTTTCAAGAATACAAGGTTTACAAAAATGATCCCAGGAATGAGTAGGTTAACTTATGATGAGTGTTTGTCAGCACTGGGCCTGTACCCGCTGGAGTTTCGAAGAATGAGGGGGGACCTCATTGAAGCATACAGAATAGTGAAAGGCTTGGATAGAGTGGATGTAGAGAGGATGTTTCCACTCCACTAGTGGGAGAATCTAGGACTAGAGGTCATAGCCTCAGAATTAAAGGACGTTCTTTTAGGAAGGAGATGAGGAGGAATTTTGTTAGTCAGAGGGTGGTGAATCTGTGGAATTCTTTGCCACAGAAGGCTGTGGAGGCCATGTCAGTGAATATTTTTAAGGCAGAGATAGATAGATTCTTGATTAGTACAGGTGTCAGAGTTTATGGGGAGAAGGCAGGAGAATGCGGTTAGGAGGGAGAGATAGATCAGCCATGATTGAATGGCGGAGTAGACTTGATGGACCGAATGGCCGAATGGTCGCATTCTACTCACTTATGATCCTTATGTTACTATGACCTGACACTTACGGACATGTCTTGCCAATAAGCAGTAAAGTAATGTTGCCACCACCTTGGGCCAACGAGGGCCAGGCGGCCAGCAAATCCTCACCTGTTCCAGTCCCTTCCCAGGAAAATAGAAATTTCAAAAAAATACTCTGGAAATGATATATTAAAACTATATTTTCATTAGGTCATACCATGTGGGAACCGGTGGTAGCCACTTAGCTTGCTATGTCCACGAGGCATTCAATAACATCTGTTGTGGCTCACAATTGCATCGATTGTGGCTCAGGAAATAGCAAGATTACCTCTGTGTCAGAAGGTCATAGGTTCAAGTCCCTGTCCAATACTTCAGTATAAAAATCTCAGTTGTCACTTTCTTTGCACCGCATATACTGTAGATATGATCTTCACAAGGGCAAGTGACTGTCACCTCCTGCCACCCCAACATCTACAAGTCACAACTGAGGGGTGTAAGTGACACTCTGCACTTGCCTGGATGATGGTTGCACAGTGGCACAACGGCTACAGTGCCAGAGACCCGGGTTCGATCCCAACAACGGGTGCTGTCCGCATGGAATTTGTATGTTCTCACCATGACCTGCGTGAACTTTCTCCAGGAACTCTGGTTTCCTCCCACACTCCAAAGAAGTACAGGGTTGTAAGCTAATTGGCTTGGTGAAATTGTAAATTGTTCCTAGTGTGTGCAGGATAGAGCGGGGAGCACTTGTCAATGCAGACTCAGTGGGCCGTAGGGCCTGTTTCTGCGTCGTATCTCTAAACTAAACTAAAGTGGCGCAGCCGTAGAGTTGCTGCTTTACAATGCCAGAGACCCAGTTTCAATCTTGACCACAGTTTCCGCCTGTGTGAAATGGAGGAGGAGCCATCTTGGTGAACGGCTGCTAGCCAGCAGCCGTCCGTTTTAAATCCGTTTTTTTAATAGTTTTTAGTGAGTCCTGTTTTTTGTTTGTTGGGGATATGGTCTTTTTAATGTGGGGGGTAGGTGTAAACTTTATTTCTAGGTCCCTACCTGGTCGGTGTGGCAGCCTTTTCTCCGGGCTGCCCGTCAACCCGTCCTCGTGGCCTACCTGCGGGCCTGGAGCGCCGTTTCCTGGCGGGGACCGCCCAGCACCTCGGCCTCGGCGGCGGCACAGTGTTGGAGCGCTATCGCGGAGCGGAGTGGAGCGGGCGATGCCTTGCCTTGGTCGCCGCGCTGGAGCGACGCGCTGGAGCTCTGGCGAGCTGGACCGCCGAGAGCAACATCTCCGGGCTGCGGGTCTGCGGAGCGGAGAGGCGGCAGTGCGGAGAGGCGGCGTGCGAAGAGGCGGCAGTGCGGAGAGGCGGCGCCGACTTTATCATCGGGAGCCTGGGAGCTCCAAACCGGCGCGGCCTTGTCGGCTTCGGCAGCTGCGGGATCCAACCAGGAAGCGGCCGTTCCAGGTGGCCCAGCCGCCGTAAGGACTCTCCCGACGCCAGGGCAAGACCACCCGGTGAGAACGGCCAGGGACATCGGGCCTCCGTAGAGGCAATTGCGGTGGCCTCAATAGGCCTGACTTTGGGGTGAACATGGGGTGGGGACAGGACATTGTGCCTTCCCCCACAGTGCTATCCACTGTGGAGGGATGATTTTTTTGTCTAATTGTAGTCCTGTAGGTCTGTGTCCAAGATGGCTGCCGTGAAGAGAGAGTGGACGCTGGCGCGCTTTGGCTGCCGCTGCTCTCTCTTCACACTGTGTTTTTGATTTTCTGTTTTTGGATTGAATTCTGTTTTTAATTTGTGTCTCTGTGATGTCTTTATTACTTGTTATATTCCGATTATATGTTATTCCGATTACTATGTAAGGTGTCCATGAGATGTCTGAAAGGCGCCCATTAAATAAAATTTATTATTATTATTATTATTACATGTTCTATGCACGTTCTCCCTGCGACTGCGTGAGACATGCACATTTGTAGGTTAATTGGCTTCTGTAAATTGTCCCTGGTGTGTAGGATGCGAAATTGGGATAACATAGAACTAGTGAACAAAGGAGGACTCGGCATGGAGGGGGGGGACTGCCGTGAAGGGGGGAGGTGGGGGGGAGGAGGGGGGAGAACAGAGGGGGGGGGGGAGAACAAGGGGGACCTTGCACTCATACATTGTAACTTTGTAAGTGCCCTTTATGTGGTGACTATTTGCATAATTTTACTGTGACTTGTCATGTGAGGGGGGACCTCATTGTGACAATAAAGAATTCAATTCAATTCAATAGTGTACAGGTAATCATTAGTCGGCGTGGACTTGGTGAGCCAAAGGGCTTGTACCTCTAAACTGAAAGGCCAACTCCAACAACTTTTAAGGAGCTCATCACCATCCCTACTGCTCGACAAAGCAGTAAATGTGATCGGCACCCTGAGCATCGCTCTCCCGACCACCAGCACACACAGAGACTACAAAACGCCCTGCACTTACTCACCCAGGTTGCTCTGACAGCACCTGACACCTGGCAAGGGCAGCAGGTAGAGATGAACACCACCACCTGCGGGGTCCCCTCCAAGTCCCACACCAACCCAATTTGGAAAATATCACCAGTTCTTGCAAGGTCACTGGACGTAAATCCTGAACCTTCCTCTCCCAAAATATTGTAGGAGCATCTTCACCAGAGGAAGTTGAAAAATGTCGGCTCATCGTTCTCTTCTCAAGGGCAGTTGAGGATAGGCAATAAATGTTGGCCTTGCCAACAATGCACACATTCTGAAAAATGAATACTTAAAAATAAAGGCTACATCCTTCAGACAGGTGTCATCGATTTCCCATAGGACCACTTCACCACCAGTGTACAGAGACCAAAATTTATATCTCAGCCAACAATACTTAATCAAATGTTCTGGTCTTTATCATATTTCTATGTGTGGGAGCTTGCTGCCAGTATATTAACTGTTGAGTTTCCAGCATAACAAGCTTGACCTAAAAAATATTTCATTGGCTGTAAAGTGCATTGGGATATCCTGAAAGGCAATAGACAATAGACAATAGGTGCAGGATTAGGCCATTTGGCCCTTTGAGCCAGCATCGCCATTCACTGATTGTGGCTGATTACCCACAATCAGTACCCCGTTCCTGCCTTCTCCTCATATTCCCTGACTGCTATCTTTAAGAGCTCTATCTAACTCTCTCTTGAAAGCATCCAGAGAATTGTCCTCCACCGTCTCCTGAGGCAGAGAATTCCACAGATTCACAACCGCCTGTGTGAAAAGGTTTTTCTTCATCTCCGTTCTAAATGGCTTACCCCTTATTCTTAAACTGTGGCCCCTGGTTCTGGACTTCCCCAACATCGGGAACATGTTTCCTGCCTCTAGTGTGTCCAAACCCTTAATAATCTTATCTGTTTCAATAAGATATCCTCTCATCCTTCTAAATTCTAGAGTATACAAGGCCAGCCGCTCCCTTCTATCAACATATGACAGTCCTGCCATCCCGGGAATTAACCTCGCGAACCTATGCTACACTCCCTCAATAGCAAGAATGTTCTTCCTCAAAATTGGAGACAAAAACTGCACACAATACTCCAGGTGTGGTCTCGCTAGGGCCCTGTACAACTGTAGAAGGACCTCTTTGCTCCTATACTCAACTCCTCTTGTTATGACGTTAAGAGTATTGTAGAAACAGAAGGCATTTATCCCATCTTCTCATACTATCACTCGGAGTCACACAATGTCTCGAAAACCATCAACCATCTCCTTTGAATGTATTCAATGGCGCGTCACCCAGGGAGTGCAGAGTAAACTCTGGCAAGACCAATAGTTGATAGCAATAAAGGTCTATTCCTGAAACATCAGCCTATTTTTTTTGTTCCAGGTTCCCACATCTACATTATTTTATGTCTCCAAATGACTCACAGTGGTACTAAGGATTAATTAACAGAGTAATCAAGTCACACAGCACAGAAACTGGTCCTTTGGTCCACTGAGTCCCCGCTGACTAACAAGCACACATTTACACTAATCCCATTTCATTCTCCTTGCTTTCTCATCAACTCCTCCCCACTCGATTCTACCAATTACCCATATACTAGGGGTATTCTACCCTGGTCAATTAACCTACTAATTCCTTCAAGGTCGACTGCAAGAGGCACCCCTGGGAGACATAAAGGTGGCCGGGCGAGGAGAGGAGAGGAGAGGGACGTCAGTTCGCGGGAACGGCTCCAGTACTCCAAGCACGCGGGCCGACTGGACTTTGGAATTTGAACAATGGCGCCAAAAATGGCGGCGCCAGCATGTGTAATACGTGCAAAAAGAATTTCACTGTGCAGTTGCGTATGTGACAATTAAAGCACCGTTAATTCGCAATGCTTCGGGGTGTGGGGAGGAAACTAGCGCACATGGAATCCCACGCAGTCACTGGGAGAACGTGCAAACTCCGCATAGACAGCACCCAAGATGGGGATCAAACCCAGATCACTCTAGCTGTGAGGCAGTGGCTCTACCAGATTCCCACGTGTGACCAAAACATCTTTGACAATTCTGTATGATACTCAGCTATGATAAAGCATGGTTTTAGAAGCAGTTAGTTCATCATCACGCATTTCCTACTGTTGGAATGAATTTTCCTTCATTTCTCTCTCATTTGTTGCTGAATATTTGAGCCAGGTACACGGACTAGGCGTTACATCTGAAGGGCTTGGTCCCAGGTCTGAAACTGGCATCTTATTGCCTGAAGCTTTGCTCTTTCCACAGCGACCTCTCCACTTAAAGCACATTTCCAGGTGGGTCCTTTTACTTTAATGAGAAGCATTTCTGCCTTTGACTGACCATTCTTTCAGTCATGATGTTGAGACAAGAAAGCCTTCCCAATAATGAATTCCTCTCCCAGGAAAGCACTGTTCATGCTTTAATGCATCAATTTCAATGTGACTAAATCCACGATGAAAATGAATTTGGCTTTCAGTACCGTTACATTAGCTGCAGGTCTCAAGGACATTTCCAACTTTTAAGGGAAGCACTGCACACTTTTCTGTTTAATGGATATGATGTACAACTTTCTCCGTTTATTGACACCAATTGAGGGAATCAGATATGTACACGATAAACAGCAATGATATATAGGGCCGTGGGGAAAGAGCAGGAGTGTGGACTATTTGGAAATTCTTTCACGGGCCAGATGCCTCCACCATATTTTCCTTCTAATGTTCGATCTTCAGAGAGTAGATCTGCCTGAGGTGCCCCTCCAGAAATAATGTTTCATTTTAGGAGGCGAGGCTTTTCAGATGTGAAATCAAACAAGGCATGCTTAAAGATCGATTAAAACCAAAAGAACTGCAGTTGCTAGAAATCTGAAATTTCATACCAGATGATGCCAGAGGAGTGAGGTGGCATTGATTAAGTGTTTTAATCAGCTTTTTGTGAAGCCAATCTGTAAACATGAACTAGAAACAAAATATGCTGCAAACACTCAGCAGGTCAGGCAGTGTCCGTGGAGGGACAAGGAGAGTTATTATCGATTCAAGTCTTTGATCTTCATCAGATATAGTTCTGCTTTTCTCTCCTCACGACTTCACAAACACTGGCCTGACCTGCCGAATGTTTGCAGTGTTTTCTGCTTCTAGTTCATGTTTACAGATTGGCTTTCATAAAATGGTGATCCTTCAAAACAACCAATCATTGCCAGGTACACAAAAAAGCTGGAGAAACTCAGCGGGTGCAGCAGCATCTATGGAGCGAAGGAAAAAGGCAACGTTTCGGGCTGAAACACTTCTTCAGGTTTTTTCCTTCGCTCCATAGATGCTGCTGCACCCGCTGAGTTTCTCCAGCTTTTTTGTGTACGTTCGATTTTACAGCATCTGCAGTTCCTTCTTGAACACAACTAATCAATGCCTCTTTGGTCATGTGATGGAGGCAGGAGATTAAATGTCATTCGCTTTACAGGCCAATATGTGTCCCTCTGTCAGCATCACCTAAAACCGATGATCTGATTATAATCACAGTGTGTGTACAATTGTTGTGTACAATTGTTGCAATGTCCCCTACACCCTCGCGACGATGAGTACACTTCAAAAGATTCCTGCGTGAGGCTGCAAAGTGCTTTGGTAATCCACAGATCATAAAAACTGTTGGAGCCCATTAGTAACATCAGAAAGATGGATTCTAAAAATAGCAGTTACCAATAAAAGCACATCATTATTCTTAATAAATGGAAATTTATAAAAGGGATTGTCCGTGTACGATATGTTATTTTGAAGCAACCCAAAGGACAGGTTTATGTGCAATGTTGCGTCACTTGTGATGTAGGTGGCAACACCATTTTATCATATAGCTTGAACAGAGTTATTTTAAAAGAATTTTAATGAAGAAAATTACCTTTTTTTTTAAATAATCTGTCATCGTGCAAGTGAATCGATGTTTTGGAATTGCTTAGAAACCAGAGAGGCTCACCGATTTGCTTAAAAGTGTCATTCATTTTATTCAAAGTGTAAATAAATCTTTATAAATGCACGCTTAAAGGCAGACAATATTAGGAAGCTATAGATGTCGTTTAAACACTTAATCAACGACCGTCAGCCACTGTAGGAATCTGTGTTTATTGCTCCAGTTATTTGTAGATCAGTCGAAACTCTGAGCCATTTACAGATTTACTGTCAACGGTATATCCCCGTAATTAGCCATTTAATAATAACCTGAATAACACGTGACCTTTGTGACCTCAATTCCTAGGCATTTTGCGTTGTATACAAGGAAACTGTTTGCCTACGTATGTGCAGCTTATACGTTACTGAAGCTAGTCATTAAAATGCATCATTCCCGACAGTAATATGCTTGTCAGATTTCCCAGGCCAATAACTATTTATTATTAAAGGTCATCTTGCCACTTAGGCTGTGGTGTTGGTGGAACCAGTATCTTCTTCCAGTACATGGCCGCTGGCGAGTAACAGTCCTAAAATGGAAGCATTAGCAAGTGCAGATGGTTATTGGTGAGTGCAGTGCATATCGAAATATCCTTAATCATCCGTGGTAGAAATTAAAGCACCTTTTGCTGTTCCCGTTGAACCTTCAGAAGCTCTCCGGTCCCCCAATCCAGATCTCACAGGCATTCCCAGTCCATTCATCCCAGCAGTCACAGATTCCACAGTTGCACACGCCATTGCCTGCAACGAGACAGCATCAGTGTTGTAATTATAGTGCAGACCAGCATCTCCAGAAGTCCAAAATAAAAAAACAAACAGGAAACTGCCGATTTCCATCGTCACAGATGCTGCCTGACCGGCTGGAGTTTCAAGATATGAATTAATTGCCGATTTAAAGATTTCCATTTACTGCATCCAGCAGCTGTGTTTTATGCTTCTTAATGGGACAGCGTGTTATTGAAATCAGGGGAAACAGTAGCAGAATGGTTAAACGTGAACCATTATTCCAGAGGATCTGACTATCATCTGAATACACAAGTTCAAATCCCACACAACAGCTGTGGAACTTAAACTCAGCTACATTTACCGGTGATAAGATCCAACTATGATAATATTGACTGTAAAACTACAAAGTTGTTGTGGAAATCCATCTGGTCCTTTGTTCAAGTAATTCCGCCACCTGGTCTGACTCAAACGTGACTCCAGACAGGCTGCAAGGGGACACCGAACTTCCTCTGAAAAGTACCCAGGAAACCGTTCAGTACAAGGCACTTTGGGAAAGGTGCTAAAGGTCAACTGAGGTAATGGTATCCATTGACAATGAGAGGATGAACATGATTAAGAAAGAAGATCCAACCTTTCCACACATTGATCATATAACCATATAACCATATATAACCATATAACAATTACAGCACGGAAACAGGCCATCTCGGCCCTTCAAGTCCGTGCCGAACACTTATTTTCCCCTAGTCCCATCTACCTGCACTCAGACCATAACCCTCCATTCCTTTCCCATCCATATACCTATCCAATTTAATTTTAAATGATAAAATCGAACCTGCCTCCACCACTTCCACTGGAAGCTCATTCCACACAGCTACCACTCTCTGAATAAAGAGGTTCCCCCTCATGTTACCCCTAAACTTCTGTCCCTTAATTCTCAAGTCATGTCCTCTTGTTTGAATCTTCCCTACTCTCAATGGAAAAAGCTTATCCACGTCAACTCTGTCTATCCCTCTCATCATTTTAAAGACCTCTATCAAGTCCCCCCTTAACCTTCTGCGCTCCAAAGAATAAAGACCTAACTAGTTCAACCTATATATGATCATTATGGATTCATATTATAATTCTGCAGTTGAGCAGTCTTTGGGAATTTGAAGCCATTAGTTTTGTTTAGTTCAGTTTAGTTTAGTTTAGTTTAGTTTAATTATTGTCACGTGTACCAAGGTGCAGTGAAAAGATTTTGTTTGCATACTATCTTGTCAAAGAAAAGACTATGGATGAATACAATCAAGCCGGCCACAGTGCACAGGTAAAGGAGACAACATTTGGTGCAAGATATAACATTGAAGACCGATAAAAGATCATTCAAAGGTCTCCAATGAGGTACTGTAGATGGGAGGCCAGGACCACACTCTAGCTGGTGAGAGGACGGTTCAGTTGCCTGATAACAACTGGGAAGAAACTGACCCTGAGCCTGCAAGTATGTTTTTTCACAATTCTGTGCATTTTGCCTGATGGGAGAGGGGAGCAGAGGGAGACCAGGGGAGCAGAGGAAGACTGGTCCTTGATTATGCTGGTGGCCTTGCCAAGGCAAGGCGTTTGCCCCTTCATGTTAGCTCCTTGTGGGCATGGCTGGTGTGACTGTACCTTCTGGTCCACCTTCCTGCCTGTCACTGGTAACATCTCACACCCTCACTTGTTAGGAACCTACATCTCTACTTTAAAAATATCCAACGACCCACAAATCTCTGAAAGAAAAGATTTTGCCTTACCTCTAATCTGCAACTCTTACTTTAGAACATAGAAACATAGAAAATAGGTGCAGGAGTAGGCCATTCGGCCCTTCGAGCCTGCACCACCATTCAATATGATCATGGCTGATCATCTAACTCAGTATTCTGTACCTGCCTTCTCTCCATACCCCCTGATCCCTTTAGCCACAAGGGCCACATCTAACTCCCTCTTAAATATAGCCAATGAACTGGCCTCAACTACCTTCTGTGGCAGAGAGTTCCAGAGATTCACCACTCTCTGTGTGAAAAATGTTTTTCTCATCTCGGTCCTAAAAGATTTCCCCCTTATCCTTAAACTGTGACCCCTTGTTCTGGACTTCCCCAACATCGGGAACAATCTTCCTGCATCTAGCCTGTCCAACCCTTTAAGAATTTTGTACGTTTCTATAAGATCCCCCCTCAATCTTCCAAATTCTAGCGAGTGACCACATGTGGGAACATCCTCTTCACAACCACCCTGTCAACACCCCTCAGGCTCTTCTATGTTTCAATACAGTCCCCTCGCACTCTTCAAAGGTCCAGCAGATACGACCCTCGCCTGTCCAACTTTCCCACAATGGACAACCCAGTCATTCCACGTATTAATCTAGTAAACCTTCTCCAAAATGTGAACAATGCATCCCTACATCATAGGATAGCATAGGTTTAGAGGCATATAGACCAAACACAGGCAGGTGGGACTAGTGTAGATGGGGTATTTTGGCCGGCTGTTTACACACTCTATATCACTCTATCATGAGCTTTTATTTCCCACAACTGCCTCCTGGAAAGCTAATTGCAGCACGCCTCACTAGTCAAAGCTTCCCAACCCAACCTGTCCTCTTTATCCCTACTCCCTCGTTTCTGTCCACTAAAAACCACCCTCAGTCCCCGCAAGTGCTTTACCCCAAATGCATGTGCTCTTTTGTGGCCCTTTATCAAAGGCTTTATGTAAATCTAAATGCATCACTTTCACCACTTTCCCCTTTTTACAACATTAAAAATGTTAATAAATTTGTCAAACGTAATTTCCCTTTCCTAAGCTGATGCTGTAAAATTCTATTCTTATTATCTAAGTGGTGTTAGTACTTCTTTCATAATAGATTCCAACATTTTCATGACCTCTGATCCACATTTCCCTGTTTTGTTTGATCTACTTTCTTATACAATTGGATTATATTTTCCCACCTTCCAGAATGTGTGGTCCATCCTAGAATCTACGGAATTTGGGAAGATGACGAACAATTGCATCCAGTGTTTCTTCAGCTGACGTTTTACAAAACTTTAGGATGCAGATTATCAGATACAGGGTATTTATTGGATTTTTGGCCCAAATATTCCCTAATCCCATTTTTATTAACGAATGCTAATATCTTTCTGCTTCACATTCATTCTCATTCTCATTCTCATTCGTCCTGCTATTTCTAGGAGAGTTTCTTATCTTCTTTTATGAAGAGAGATACAAAATATTTGTTTAACTTCCCTGCCACTTCCCACTCAGCAATATAATTTCTCCAGCATCAGTGTGCAAGGGACGCACATTAACTTTTGCTAGTCTTTTTCTATTTACATACTACACATATTCTACTTTCCCCGCGTTTGCCCAGATCTAGAGAATTTCTGGGACATCTGACTGAATTGCCCTTTCTATTTTTTGTCTCATGTGCTAATCTGACTAGATTATGTGATTTTGACATGTTTTTCCGGCAACAGTTGTGTTTTTAGGGGGGAAAAAAATCCACTGTAATGACTATAAAGGGATATAGCACAAAAACAGACAGTTTGACCCAATGAGTCCACGCTGACCATCGCCCACTTGTTTGTACTTAGGCTACACTAATCCCATTTGGGGATACAAGAGACTGCAGATGCTGGGATCTTGAGTAAAGGCAAAAGTGCTGGAGGAACTCAGCAGATCAGGTAGCATCTGTGGAGGGAAATGGTCATTTGACTGAATTGTTTCTGGTTGGGACGCTTCTTCAGACTGATCCCGTTTTTTTCTCCCCACATACTCATCAACTCTTTCAGATTCTACACCTCTTCTACAACATACTGAGGGGGGCAAAATACAGTGTTAAATTAACCTTTGGGTTAATGCATGTCTTTGGGATGCGCAAGGAAACTAGAGAACCCTGAGGAAACCTACATGGCCACAGGGAGAACATACAAACTCCACACAGGCAGCAACCAAGGTCAGGATCAAACTCGAGTCGATGGACCTGTGAGGCAGTAGCTGTACTAAATGTGTACCACTGTGGTGCTCCAGCAGTGTAGTCGACTTACACCAAGATATATACGTGCCTTTACAAAGTGATCTGGAAAATCATTGAATGTACAAAATGTACCTTACAAATAATTATAGTCACGACTCTGAGGCTTTCAATGATGTTTGGATGAAAGATATTAACTCTCCAGGAAAGTTGCATTATAATTGAAATCATGAATGCATCTGCCATTTGCGTTCCTGCCTGATTTCTGGTTCCAATGAATATTTAATTGAATGTCATTAAATAGTTAACTACATTTTCATTTTTCCAGTTGAAATGTCACACAAGGCCACCTACAAAATTCTGCAATAAATTTATTGCAAATTGCAGTATATCATTAAAGCATTTCTCAGATGGAGTATTCTATAATGATGCAATTTCCCATTCATAATTTTCAAGTGTCGTTCACCTCTCTTCATCTTGTAGACTTTTTGAAAGGCCACGCCACCTCCCACACAGGTTCCTAAAGGTTTAACTGAAAGTGTTTTGCAGGGAAGTCCCGTATTTGGACAAGTTTCTGAAAGGGACACAGTGATGGGGGGTCACAGCGAACTGCAGCAAGGGCTCAGAGGAGTTGAAAACCCATCAAACTAGGTGCATGACACAAAGTGCTCGATGAACTCAGCGGATCAGGCAGCATCTGTGGAGGAAGTGGACAGATGACATTTTGACTCAGGACACTTCTTCGGATTGGAGAACAGTCTGAAGAAGGCTCCCGACCCATAGAGCCATCTGTCCATTCCCTCCACAGATGCTGCCCGACCTGCTGAGTTCTTCCAGCACTTAGTCCGAAGAAGGGTCCCAACCTGAAACATCATTTGTCTATTCCCTCTACAGATGCTGCCTGACCCGCAGAGATCCTCCAGCACTTTGAATCTTGCTCAAGATTCTAGCATTTACATTTTCTTGTGTCTCAAATCAAATAAGGTGATTTTTTTTGTCGTTAATGAAACATTTCTGACCTATTTTAAGCCACTTTGAGGTGATTATATCTCCATATTTCGTTCACACTTAAGTTCACATACAAAGTTAAGCCAATTTTGAGTGATAAATTCAAGGAAAATTAAGTACTTGTGTCATGCTGCTGGACTCCCTCAACCTTCACTGAAACATCTGCCAAAATCTTATTCTACTCTTCAGTATGAATGCCTTCCATTCGGAGTAAAAGTAGCATCAGCAGTTTCAGAGTTTTAGGACATCCCAATGCTTTTATTATAACCAATTAACTTATAACAGGGGATTTTCAGCTTCTAATGGTGTGCAGTGGGTGAATCCGTTTTAAAGGCCCATCACTCTGACAGTGTAGCCTTTCCTTCATACAGCATTCCCTCAACAGTTTACATTGTAGTGGACGGAGCCTTGGAACTGTAATCCCCACAATCTGTCTACAGAGGCACAACAAGCACTGTGGAAGACAACAGTGTGCTTCCTGCTCTTGCAGTTAGCTTGAACGGGGACACAAATATACAGCCATCTTCTCAGACACCGTTGAGCTTGTCAAAGTTGTGATTTTAAGCAAGCTGTTTATTTCACCTGTGTGAAACACAGACTTTCTATATTTTTTAATGTATTCATGCATTCTGGAAATTGATTCCATTAAAAACTGGAAAGAATTTGTAATTGCATATTATGTACTTAAATGTTGGGACATGTGAATTATTTTATCTGCCCTCTCCAGAGCCCTGAATCTTGGTGCCTTTTAGAGCTAAATTCTCCTGCTTTAACAAACTAACGGCTGCCACCAAGGTAGTCAGGAAATGTTGATTCAATGTCATATGGCAATTACGGAGGAAATGTCATCCGATCCTGCGGAGGAGCCGATCCTGGACTGACTCTGGACTCTGGTCCTGTACACGGGGGGGAAATGGAGGAGGACTGGCCAAATTTTTGTGCCTTCCACCACAGTGATGAATGCTGTGGTGGATGTTTGTGTTGCAGTTTTACTGTGTGTTCTTTATTATTGTACTGCTGCTGACAACCCAAATTTCCACCGACCCTGGTTGTGTGGTAATAAATTATATCTATCTATCTATCTATGGTTTACCAACCATGGCATGAGAGGAGATTCCAGGCCAATTTTTCATTATCTTTACAATCAACCAAAGATCTTTCTGTGTTGTTGGTCTTGTTTTGAAACGGCATTGGGCAAGGCATTCCGAACTGAAAGTTTTCCGCCACATTTGAAATGAGGTTCCTGAAGATCCAATATGTTGGCTGGTCAATGTTCTAGCAACTAAGTGACGGGGAAACATTTCTTTCTTTCTCAGCCCATCTCCCTCGTAACTTTATTGAACTCAAGCTCTAGATTATTATCAATGTTTCACATTCCTCAAAGCAAGTATACCTGAATAAATTCAAGAGGTGACTGATTCTTGATTAGTAAAGGAGTCGAAGGTTATAGCAAGAAGGCTGGACAATGGTGATCAGAGGGGAAAATTATTGAATGGTGGAGCAGACCCGATGGGCCAAATGGCCTAATTCTGCTCCTATGTCATATGGTCTAATAAGCATGTTGGATAATGGCACCAGTCATAACCAACACCAATCCCTTGCAAAAATCTTCATCCCTCATCCATCTTTACTGGGAAGCAGAACATCCAGCCATATTGCTGGGGGCTTGCTCTGTACGTTCTGCCTGTGACTGCGTGGGTTTTCTCCGGGTGCTCCGGTTTCCTCCCACACTCCAAAGTCTTACAGGTTTGTAGGTTGATTGGCTTTGTTAATATTGTAAATTGTCCTTGGTGTGTACGATAATGCCAATGTACAGGTTGATCGCTGGTCAGTGCAGACTCCATGGGCTGAAGGGCCTGTTCCCAAGCTGTGTCTCTAAAGTCTAAAGTAAAGTCAAAAACCTTGCGCTTACTCTGACATTGATTTGATGATTAGTACCACTGTATCTTCCTACATGATGAGGATGTGATATCGTGGTGGTCTATGAACAAGCCACAGGAAGCTCGATTCTCAATAAACTTTTGACAGTCAGCAAAGCCTTCTCTTCAGCTTTACCAGTTGTCGAAACTGCCGAGGACTTTACATCTTCACATGCAAAAACTTTTTTTTTTAATTAAAAATTATTGAGAGAACTGTTTTAAATATTGATTTGCTTCAAAATACATTAGACAATTGAAAAGAAACACAAATAATTTATATAGTTGTAAGTTATCTTGTCCTTGCCATTCTGTGTACATTGTTAAAAGTGCACTGTTTCAATAAAAGGCTCTGTTCCAGGGAGATGGATCACTGTTGCAGGGAGTGGACTCACTGATCCAATGTGTTCATAGGTTTATGTTCATAAGATCTAGGAGCAGAATCTAGGCCATTCCGCCCATCAAGTCTACCCCGCCATTCAATCATGGCTGATCTATTTCCCTCTCAGCCCCATTCTCCTGCCTTCCCTCCATAACCCCTAACACCCTTACAATGAGAGGGCTCACTTGTCCAATGGGCAATCTAATCCGGTACAAAGCCTGGAGGCTTCGAGTTCATGTGAAAATTCCAAACTTCCTGACCCTTGTGGACGGTGGATTGACAGATTCTTTATTATTCCCGGGTGTCATGGGTTATGAAGAAAGATCTTTCATATGAAGAAAGACTGGATAGACTCGGCTTGTACTCGCTAGAATTTAGAAGATTGAGGGGGGATCTTATAGAAACTTACAAAATTCTTACGGGGTTGGACAGGCTAGATGCAGGAAGATTGTTCCCGATGTTGGGGAAGTCCAGAACAAGGGGTCACAGTTTAAGGATAAAGGGGAAATATTTTTGGACTGAGATGAGAAAAACATTTTTCACACAGAGAGTGGTGAATCTCTGGAATTCTCTGCCACAGAATGTAGTTGAGGCCAGATCATTGGCTATATTTAAGAGGGATTTAGATGTGGCCCTTGTGGCTAAAGGGATCAGGGGGTATGGAGAGAAGGCAGGTACAGGATACTGAGTTGGATGATCAGCCATGATCATAGTGAATGGCGGTGCAGGCTCGAAGGGCCAAATGGCCTACTCCTACACCTATTTTCTATGTTTTTATGTTTCTATGGGGAGAAGGCGGGAGAATGGGGTCGAGAGGGAAGGATCAAACAGCCATGATTGAATGGTGGAGTAGACTCGATGGGCCGAATGGCTTAATTCTGTTGCTAGAACTTACGAATTTACAGTGAGTACATGAATGGCATGTCATTGCCCACACCTCCCAGCAAGTTCCAGCATATCATCCCCGGAGTTTGCACTCTGATATTCTGCAGCTTGTCAAAGTAAGGCTGAGGAGGAGATTTTTAAAAATGGAGAGAATGGAAATACTCAGCAGGTCGGGCAGCATCAGAGTGGAGAGAAACATAGTTTCAGGAAGATGACATTTCCTTCACAGTTGACCTAAGCTTTACCAGTTTCACCATTTCTAATTTCTTGTGACAGTTTTTAGTCGTTTGATATTTCAGAGGCTATCAAGTTTGTAAAGCAATTTAAAATTGGATTTGCAACCCTTCACTGAAGTCCATTTGTAGTTCTTGGCACATTCAGTACAGAAATCAATAGTGGCAGTGCATTGATCTGGTACTGGGTATTAGACGAAGCAAGCTATTTGATTGCTGTGTAATTGATTGATAAAACCTTGTGTAGGTTATGTCTAAATGTTTGGATCTTATTTTCAGTAGAGTGATGTCGCAGGTTTTCCAGACTTGGTCTCTAAGCTGTAGCCAGAAGCTACACTAAGATCCAACAACATTTGTAATTTTTTTGAAAGCAGTGAATGGAATTTATTTTTTACTGCAGTGAGTGGCTTAGAGCATAAAAAGAAAAGGAAAAAGAAACTGCCTCTTCCACCCAGCAATAACTTGCAGACAATGTGATCCATCAAAACATTTCAAATTCTTGGCCATGCATCTCTGAAGATCTGTCCTGGAACCAGCACATTGATGCAATCATAAAGAACACTCATCAATGCCTCGACTTCCTGGAAAGATTAATGCCCCTGTCCCACTTAGGAAACCTGAACGGAAACGTCTGGAGACTTTGCGCCCCACCCAAGGTTTCCATACGGTTCCCGGAGGTTGCAGGTGGTTGCTGGAGGTTGCAGGTAGTGGAAGCAGGTGGGGAGACTGACAAGAACCTCCGGGAACCGCACAGAAACCTTGGGTGGGGCGCAAAGTCTCCAGAGGTTTCCGTTCTGGTTTCCTAAGTGGGACAGGGGCATAATAAGGAGATTCTGCAATGTCAGCGAATACTTCTGTAGGTGTACAAGTCGAGACCATATTGACTGATGGCTGCATGACCTGGCTCAGCAACTTGAATGCTCCGGAACGAAGAAGATTGAAAAAAGTGGTGAACACTGCCCAGTCCTTCACAGGTACTGACCTCCCTACCATCGAAGGGATCTACAGGAGTCGCTGCCTCAAAAAGGCAGCCAGTATCATCAGAGACCTACACCACTGTGGCCATACTCTCACTTCACTCCTGCCATATATATATATATATATATACAGAACTTTTTTATTATTTATTATGGTGTTTACAGAGTACTATGTTTACATATCTGCTGCGCTGCTGCAAATAATAAATTCATTGTTCCGTTTCGTGACATATGGCAATGAAACATCAGGAAGATTGTTCCTGATGTTGGGGAAGTCCAGAACAAGGGGTCAAAGTTTCAGGATAAGGGGGAAATATTTTAGGACCGAGATGAGAAAAACATTTTTCACACAGAGAGTGGTGAATCTGTGGAATTCTCTGCCACAGAAGGTAGTTGAGGCCAGTTCATTGGCTATATTTAAGAGGGAGTTAGATGTGGCCCTTGTGGCTAAAGGGATCAGGGGATATGGAGAGAAGGCAGGTACAGGATACTGAGTTGGATGATCAGCCATGATCATAGTGAATGGCGGTGCAGGCTCGAACGGCCGAATGGCCTACTGAAACACGCGAGTCTTGATCTATTCCCCACAACCCTAGACACCTCCATAGTCCAGACATCTGTCATTCAAAGACTCTGCCTACATAGCTCTTTGGGGTAGAGAATTCCAAAGATGCATCGCTTCCTGAGAGAAGAAATTCCTCACCATCTCCGCCTGAAATAGATGAACCCATATTCTGAAACAATGTCACCTTGTTCAAGATACCCCCACCTGGGCAAACATCCTCTCAGCATCTATATCAACGTAGAGTAGTAAAAGAAAATTCTGCTTCTCCAGCCTCACTCCTGACAGCAACAGAGAGCTGAATAATCATGTAATATTATGCTAATGAATTCCTATTTTTAAAAAAGTACAATGATAAGCTGTATATTGGCCAGTTCCCAGGGAAAGAACTACTTTGGTGGATTGCTGCTACCTGAGGACACTGTGCCAGGGGTTTATATTTTGTGATAGTTGTTAAAATTGGTGCAAATAAAATGGGTTATTGAGTAAGTGACTGCCATCTCTACAGACTAGTTCAGGCGAATCGTTAATGCACAATTGTGGTATTTAACTGCAGGTTAGCTCAATTATTCTGGACTGTTTGTTTGAGCTCTATCCTAGGATTTGAGGTGCAAGCCTCAGTGGGGTATATGTGCAGTAACGTTGGGTGGGTTCCATTCTCCATGTTGAAAGGGTATATGAACAAAAAGATTGATGAGGAAGGGTTTAAGAGGAAGCTGAATAAACGCACAAGAGAGAGGGCGGCTGGAGTGAGATGGTGATGGGGTGATGGGGAGGGGTGGGAGGAGGCAGATGTGGGGCAGTTAAATAACCTGTCTCTCTCATTACTCCAGGATCTCTCCAGCTTAACCTGACTGATGCACAGCCTGCACATACGATCAAGTGTTTGAGAGACCGAAGGGATGTTGCCAGCAACTGTTATTAACACTAGTTTGACCCAGGAAACATAGAATAGAAAAATAGATGCAGGAGTAGGCCATTCGGCCCTTCGAGCCAGCACCGCCATTCAATATGATCATGGCTGATCATCTAAAATCAGTACCCTGTTCCTACTTTTTCCCCATATGCCTTGATTGCTTTAGCCCTAAGAGTTAAATATAACTCTCTCTTGAAAACATCCCGTGAATTGGCATCCACTGTCTTCTGTGGCAGAGAATTCCACAAATTCACAACTCTCTGGGTGAAGATGCTTTTCCTCATCTCAGTCGTAAATGGCCTACCCTTTATTCTTAAACTGTGACCCCTGGTTCTGGACTCCCCAACATCGGAAACATTTTTCATGCATCTACCCTGTCCAATCCTTTAAGAATGTTATATGTTTCTATAAGATCTCCTCTCATCCTTCTAAATTCCAGTGAATACAAGCCCAGTCGACCCATTCTTTCATCATATGTCAGTCCCGCCATCCTGGGAATTAACAGGGTGAACCTACGCTGCACTTCCTCAATAGCAATAATGTCCTTCCTCAAATTAGGAGACCAAAATTGCACACAATACTCCAGGTGCAGTCTCACCAGGGCTGGGACCCCAGTTATTTACAATATATATTGAAAAGGACCCGTTAATTCCTACTCTTTGCTTCCTGTCTGCCAACCAGTTCTCTATCCATGTCAATACCCAACCCCCAATACCTTATGTTCTAATTTTGCACACTAATCTCTTGCGTGGGACCTTGTCAAAGACTTTTTGAAAGTCTAGATACACCACATCCATATTATGGATTCTATCTAGGGGCACACTGCCTTGTTTAAAATTTCAAGTGCAGAGTTACGAAACCCTTCAGCTCATCAAGTTCACACCAACCATCGATCACTTATTCACGCTGGTTCTATGTTAGCCCACTTTCTCACCCACTCCCTACACATTAGGCAAAATTTAACAAGAGGCCAATTAACATACAAGCCCACACGTCTTTTGAGATATGGGAGGAAACTGGAGCACCCAAAATAAACCCACACGTCACAGGGAGAACTTGCAAACTCCACACAGACAGGTCCCGCAGTTAGGCGCAAACCTGAGTCTCTGGTGCTATGAGGCGGCAGGTCTATTAGCTGTGTCACTGTGCCATTATCATGCCCTTTTTAAAATCATCAATAGCATTCATGTATAGTCTTTTCTTTAACTGGATAGTACGTAAACAAAAGCTTTTCACTGTCCTTTGGTACACGTGACAATAATAAACTAAACTAAACTATATCTTTTAAAAGTGTCGCATTATTGCGCCAAGATTGGCACAGGCTAAATTTAATAATATCATCCTTATTAATATAAGGGAGATCGTGATTTAAAATGCATCTTCGGCTGATCTATTCCTATGGGATTTCTGCTGTGTGGGAACTGTATTTCTGACTTGCAAACTGTCCGGGTTGTGAGCTCTTCTCAGGATCAGTACTTGCCGTAATGTGGGGCGGACCTGCATACAGCTTGCAGTGCTGCACCATTTAAACCTTCCATCCCTCGTGGGATGAAGGATTATCAGAACGTCTGTCTGACAGCAGCCTGAGATTAATGGCTGCGCCCCGCTGCAGGTCCAAGAAGCCTGGAACCTCTGCCAGAGCAGAGGAGCTGGTGCTGGCTGGAAGGTGAAGCCCACAGTATAAAAACTATTAATGGAAGAGGGTGACCAGGGGGCTGAGTGTTTAGTTGTCTCCTGGGCAATTCAGTGCTGCACTAATTTGGCAATACGGCACAGAAAGATCATTTGAAGGACACTGGGCATTGCCTTTTAACATGGGAAGTAGATACAGGAGTTCAGGCATATTCAGAACATGAAATGGTGTAATAGTTACAGAGCCTTTACATTGAGTCTTTGCAGAGACAGCACTGAAACGGGCCTTCAGCCCACTGAGACCTAGCCGACCACAGTTTCTTTGCAATTCATGAGCACCAACTCCATATCTTCCTCTGTCTTTCACAACCTAAAATGACAGATTTTAGCAAAGGAAGATTTCCTTTTCAAACGCAGGAAAACAAATTTCTGAAATAGTAGCCGTGAAAATCAAGCTCGAACCTAATTAATGAAGGACGATCAATTAAGCACAAGCAAACGATCCTGGCTCCCAGAACTTGATCTGTAAATTATTAGGTGTGAGTACTGTGTATGCAGAGAAGCATTTCAATAATGTTTCGTACAATACTTCATATATTTCAATGTCATGGTTACATAAATAATCTAAAGTAGAAACATTAATACTGAAGCATCACTGTGTTCCTGCATGAGATATCCTTTATTTGTCTTTGTTTTGATGATGGTGAATGGAAATGGTCCCATATTCCCTTCAAATCTGAGAGAGAGATTATTATTCACACAAATTGATCAAGCTGGGGCTTGTTTCTCTTTTACAGGTGAGGTCAAGCACCCATAATGGTGCTTCAAATGGGGATAGGTGCACTGGGCTAAAACTAGAACTGGCTCTGCATGTGATGACAACACAGGAGGGACCTCTTCATAGAAACATAGAAAATAGGTGCAGGAGGAGGCCATTCGGCCCTTCGAGCCAGCACGGCCATTCATTGTGATCATGGCTGATCGTCCCCTATCAATAACCCGTCCCTGCCTTCTCCCCATATCCCTTGACTCGACTAGCCCCTAGAGCTCTATCTAACTCTCTCTTAAATCCATCCAGTGATTTGGCCTCCACTGCCCTCTGTGGCAGGGAATTCCATAAATTCACAACTCTCTGGTTGAATTTTTTTTTTCTCACCTTAGTCTTAAATGACCTCCCCTTTATTCCCAACAGAGTCGGAAGAGTCTCAGCTGGCACAGCCTGTAGAGCAGCAGCCTCACAGCGCCAGAGACCCAAGTTCGATCCTGACCTCGGGTGATGTCTGTGTGGAGTTTGCACAATCTGCCTTATTTCATCCAGGGTCTCCTGCTTCCTCCCACATCCCAAAGTTGAGCGTGTTTGCAGGTTAATTGGCCTCTAGGTATTGCCCCTGGTGTGCAGGAAGTGGATGCAAATGGTGGATAACACAACTTTTGCGAATGGATGATAGATGGTCAGCGTGAACTATGTGGGTTGAAGGGTCTATTTCCAACCTGCTTCTCTAAACTAAACTGCAACTAAACGTGGACAAAGGAAGAGGCAGAATTGCTGCAATTATCCAGGGATGAATGGGAAAGATGTGGTGGTGCTAGAGAGGGTGCAGGGGTGATTCACCAGGATGTGGCCTGAACTGAGGCATTTCAGATATAAGATGAGACTGGAAAGGCTGGGATTGTTTTCTCCGGAGTGGAGAAGGTTGAGGGGCAGACTGAGAGCTATATAAAATTGCGAGGGATATATCGTAAAAATCCTTTCTCTGTGGCCGACGTGTCTAAAACCATAGATATTAGGTGAGTGGTAGGAGGTTTAGAGAAGTTCTTAGGGGAGATCTTCTTCACACAGAGGGTGGCTGGAGACTGGAACCTTCTGCCTGAGGACGGTGGAAGCAGTAATGTCACAAATCCATCTGGATCAGATCTTGAATCGGCAAGGTGGAGGAGACTGCGGACCAAGTACTGGGGAATTGGATCAGTGTCGGTGTGCAATGGGCAGCATTGCGTTTCATTTAGTTTAGTTTCGAGATACAGCACGGAAACAGGCCCTCCAGCTCACCAGGTCTGTGCCAACCAGCTCTGTCTGTTACACTAGCACACACTACGCACTAGGAATAATTTTACCATTTTTACCAAAGCCAATTAACCTACAAGCATCTATGTCTTTGGAGTGTGGGGGAAAGCCGGAGCACCCGGAGAAAACCCACGCGGTCACAGGAACAACGTAGAAACTCCGTACAGACAGCAGCCATAGTCAGGGTCGAACCCAGGTCTCTGGCACGGCAAGGCAGCAACTCTATCACTGCGCCACCGTGCCGTCCCTCAACCTAAACTTTGTGTTACTAGGTTGGTGAGTCGAAAGGCCTACTTCTATGCCGCATAATCCCACGACTCAATGACCTACGTCAAGCAGCCACATTGTCTCCAGAACCTGGGGATTAACTGCAGACCCCACCACTGCAACCATTGTAGTGACTCTTGACACCGTCTCTTGGGCCAGTCCATCAGCTGTTGGATGGTCCCCAGCAACACTAGCTGAGACTCCATGGATCACACTGCCTCCTTGAGTCGGAGAGAGTGCTGCAGTTGAAGGGATGAAGAGACATTTCCTCCACCAGGTGGATGTAAAATAATCCATGGCAATATAGAGCCAATAATGAAACAATATCTCTTCCCCAATCATGACCATTGAAGACTTGATTGTACACGTTGCTGTTTGCAGCAGGTTGCTGTGCACAAATTGCTGTAAAGTGCTTTGGTAATTGCTATGATGGTAAAAGAAAGTTCTGAAGAAAGTCACTTATTTCTCTGACTCACCAGGGACACCAGTGGAGCCGAGGTCAACTCATTTTTCTGAAACTACTGTGGTATAATTAATTTGTAGAAAAGAACTGCGGATGTTCGTTTATACTGAAGACAGACACAAAGTGCTGAAGTAACTCAGCGGTCAAGCAGTACTTCTGGCGAAAAAGGGTGGGTGAAGTTTCGGGTCAGGACCCTTCTTCAGACTGGAGGTAAGAAAAAGTCAGAAAAAAAAGGACTGGCAACAGATGAACAAAGAAGGGTGGAGCCAATAATGGCCCATATTTGCATCCTTGAATCTTTATGTTATCATATCTTCCCGAGCCAACAATGGGCCATTGTGGGCTCTACCCTTCCTTGTTCATCTGTTGCCAGCCCTGCTTTGTTCTGGCCTTTTCTTACCTCCAGTTCCTTGTCCCCTACTTTCAGTCTGAAGAAGGGCCCCGACCCAAAACATCGGCCATACATTTTCTCCGGAGATGCTGTCTGACCCGCTGAGTTACTCCAGCATTTTGTGTCTATTTGTGGTATAATTAGTTTGCAAACCAATGACTCCTCCTCACCCACCTCACCCCACCTCCACTGAAGGGTCCGGGGGAGAGAAGAATTGGATGAGTTTTGAATCTCAAGAAGATTTCTGACAACATCAACCAGGTTATACTTCACACCAGCTGCAATTCAGCCTCTCGAGTCTTTCCATGTACACACATGCTGTCTATGATGAGAGATGCATCTGCCACTTTCCACCAGCTGCATTGCTGGCAAAGTCTCAGCAGTCACAGAGTCATATAGCATGGAAACAAGCCCTAGTCTCATTTATCCTATCAGTCTGAAGACGGTCCTGACCTCAAACGTCACCTATCCATTCCCGCCACAGATGCTGCCTGACCTGCTGAGCTACATAGAAACATAGAAAATAGGTGCAGGAGTAGGCCATTCGGCCCTTCGAGCCTGCACCGCCAGTCAATATGATCATGGCTGATCATCCAACTCGGTATCCTGTACCTGCCTTCTCTCCATACCCCCTGATCCCTTTAGCCACAAGGGCCACATCTAACTCCCTCTTAAATATAGCCAATGAACTGGCCTCAACTACCTTCTGTGGCAGAGAATTCCACAGATTCACCACTCTCTGTGTGAATTTTCTTTTTCTCATCTCGGTCCTAAAAGAATTCCCCCTTATCCTTAAACTGTGACCCCTTGTTCTGGACTTCCCCAACATCGGGAACAATCTTCCTGCATCTAGCCTGTCCAACCCCTTAAGAATGTTGTAAGTTTGTATAAGATCCCCCCTCAATCTTCTAAATTCTAGCGAGTACAAGCCGAGTCTATCCAGTCTTTCTTCATATGAAAGTCCTGACATCCCAGGAATCAGTCTGGTGAACCTTCTCTGCACTCCCTCTATGGCAAGAATGTCTTTTTTCAGATTAGGAGACCAAAACTTACTCCAGCACTGGACAGCACAATTAGACAAGTACATGGATAGGATAGGTTTAGAGGGGTATGGGCCAAATGCAGGCAGGTAGGACTAGTGTAGATGGGGTATGTTGGCTGGTGTGGGAAAGTTGAGCCGTGGGCCTGTTTCCACTCAGTATGACTATGACTAACTATATGTTTTGTCCATTTACCCGTGTTTGGCCCTTGTCCCTCAAAACTTTTCCTAGCCAAGTACTTGCCCAAATGTTGTTCTGGTACTTGCCTCAACTACCTCCTCTGGCAGATAGTTCTATATACATCCCATCCTCCATGTGAACAAGTGTGAACCACTTTGTGTGGTTATTGATATCACATCTCCAGGAGGGAGATCCACCTTCGAATTTCTCTCCCACATTGACTGCCTCAGCCAAGCTGAATTGAAAATCGTTTCTGAGCTGAGTAATTGTTAGATGGAGATACTGCATGGGTACAGGCCTTTCAGCCCATAGGATCCCTATCGACCATCAATCATCTATTTGCACTAATCCTACTCTTTAACTCTTTTCTGTTAATACACCCCACATTCTCCTCAACTCTCTCTCTATATTCTATCATTCGTCGACACACGAGGGGCAGTGTACAGCGGCCATTTAACCTCTCACCCCGCATTTATCGATGATGCGACAGGTACCTAGATCAACGGGATAAAAACCCACGTGGTCACAGGAAGACATGCAAATTCCACTCAGTGAACAACTGGAGGGCCAGGATTGAACTGGTGTCTCTGGTGCTGCGAGGCTGTGGGTCTACCAGCTGCAACCCTGTGCTGTTTACAGTGAGCTTCTGTGCTTCCACTACCAAGGAAGGTGAGAAAGAGCATCTGTAAGCCCCTTAATTTTCTTTCGAAGGGGGGAAGTATTGGTACAATGGTACAGCTATTTGAGTGGCCACACCCAGAATATTGCTCAGAGCGTTGGTCTCTGCACCTGTCTAACTGTTTCCGAAACGTTGGGATAGCCCCAGCCTCAACTACCTCATCTGGCAGCTTGTTCCATACACTAATGCCCCTGTCCCACTTAGGAAACCTGAACAGAAACCTCTGGAGACTTTGCGCCCCACCCAAGGTTTCCGTGCGGTTCCCGGAGGTTGCAGGTGGTTGTCGGAGGTTGCAGGTAGTGGAAGCAGGTAGGGAGACTGACAAAAACCTCCGGGAACCGCACGGAAACCTTGGGTGGGGCGCAAAGTCTCCAGAGGTTTCTGTTCAGGTTTCCTAAGTGGGACAGGGGCTATACCATCCTTTGTGTGGAAAAGTTACCCCTCAGATTCCTATTAAATCTTTTCACCTTCACCTTGAACCTATGTCCTCTGGTCCTCAGAAACCTTAAGAAACATCTTGAAATGCTGGGGGAAAGCCGCGATGAAATGCAAGTCTTTCTTTATTCCCTGACTGAGTTGTGGGAGAAGGCGTGAGCGTGTAAGGCTCAGTCTGGTTCCAGGAGTAGGAAGGTATTACCTGTGCAAATGATGCCTTCGTATTCATCACACTCTCGGTCGTCACATTCGCAGAACTCGCCAGTAATGTACCACTGCAGGGGGGAGCCACACATACACCTCCCACAGTGGCAGGACCCTGGGAAAGGATCAAAACACCAGGTCAGGAGTGTTAAACACCAGCATTTTTTATTTTTTTATTTTTTTTTTTATAAATCAAAAATATTTATTCAAATATTAAAATAGTATTGACAATACAATAAAACAAAACACCACCATAATACAAGACGAACAAATATGCTAAGCAACTGCTAAACAATTATATTGCAATCCTTGTCAAGGATACATTCAACCCCCCTCGGTGCCCAGCGGTCCCGGAACTCCCTCAGGGTGCCTGTAGACAGGGCGTATTCCCTTTCCATCCGCACCCGGGCACGGACGTAAACACCAGCATCATCAGTATCGGCGCTGCGACTGTCGCCGCTGGTCACATTATGTGATCCAGTTAAAAGCCGACAACTACTGAGAACCTGACTGCCCCTCACACCGGCCCCCCCCCCCCCCCCCCCCCCCGAGATTGATAACGCACATTTGACAGGACAGGACGGCACGGTGCCGCAGAGGTAGAGCTGCTGCCTTACAGTGCCGGAGTTCCGGGTTCGATCCGGGTGTTGTCTGTACGGAGAATGTACCTACTCTCTTTGACCGTGTGGGTTTTCCCCAGGTGCTCCGGTTTCATCCCACACTCCAAGACGTACAGGTCGGTAGGCTAATTGACTGGGTAAAGATTATAAATTGTCCCTAGTGTGTAGGATAATGCTAGTGTACGGGGTGATCGCTGATCGGCGTGGACTCGGTGGGCCGAAGGATCTGTTTCCGCACTGTATCTCTAAGAAAAACCATGGGAAGAGGAGAGGGCTGTTTTACACAGTAAGTTAGAATAATTGAATCATACAACACGGAAACGGTCCCTCGCTGACCATCTGGTCCATCTGACTGTGTTCCTATCTACACTAAACAGCTTTGCCTGCATTAGGTCCAGACTCCTCTACATCTCACTTATGCAAATACCTGTCCCAATACCTTTTAATTATTGTAATTGTATTGGTATTGGTTTATTATTGTCACATATACCAAGATACAGTGGCAAACTTTCTTTGCATGCTATCCATTCAAATCATATTGTACACAAGTACACAAGTACACAAGTACAATCAAGTCATGTACAAGTACATAATGCAAAGAGAAAGATACCAGTTTTGTTTAGTTTTGTTTATTGTCACATGTACCGGGGTACAGTGAAAAGCTTTTGTTGCGTGCAGAGTGCAGAATATAGCATTGCAGCATTACAGTGCTACAGTTACAGGGAAAAAGTCCCAGGTCCAGAATAAGGTAGGTTGGAAGATTGGGACTTTGGCCAATTATTGGCCAAGTATTCACATACAAGGAATATGTTTCTATGTTTCTATGACTACACCCTAGCGTATGGGGGGACTGTTCACTAGTCTGATAACCACAGGATAGAAACTGTTCCTGAATTTGGTGATACATGCTTTCAAGCACTTGTACCTTCTGTCCGACAGGAAAGAAGAGAATGACCGGGGCGAAAATGGTTATGTTGGCTGCTCTCCTGAGGCAGCATGAAGTGTAGATGGAGTCGATGGTGGGGAGGCTGGTCTGTGTGATGGATTGGGCTACATCCACAACTTTCTGCAAATTCCTGCGGTCTTGGGCAGAGCTGTTGCCAAACTAAGCTGTGATGTATCCCAATAGGAATTTTTGCAAGGTGCATCTGTTGGTCTGAGTCATTGGAGACATGCCAAACATTTGTCGTCTACTGAGGAAGTAGAGGTATTGGTGTACTTCCTTGGCCGTAGCTTCAAAATGATTAGTCCAGAAAAAATTGTTGCCGACTCCAAATTAATAATATTGGGCATGTCAGAACATTACCTAAAACTCACAATAAACCAAAGAAATTTCCTTGATTACAGTATAATAATTGGGAAAAAATTGATATAAAAATTTTGGAAAAACCCAACAACCCCCACAATCAAGATGTGGATTATGGAGATGTCGGAGACTTTACATTTGGAAAAAATTAGATATGTCTTAATTGACAAACCAGAATTATTCATTAGAATATGGTCTCCATTTATAGATTACTTGAAGGGGTAGATCGGACCGGCACGGAGGCCGGACTGAAGCCTGAACCCAGGACTAGATGAATAGTTGTGTTCTCTGACCTACGGACCTAACTCCCAAGTTGTATTATTGATAGTTTATTCTATTTTTCTAATTTCTTTTTTTTTTCTTTCTTTCTTTTTTTCTATCTATAAATATAAATAAATAATTAGAGGCAATGTTAATATGTAACCGATAAAGGAGGATCCCAGCTACTTTGGTAACTGGGTCCCTGGAAACCTGGATACTTAATATGTAACCGTTAAACAAAGTCTGTACTGGTTTGGACTATGATATGCAGATGCCTCTAATAAAAAATTATTTTTTTAAAAAAAGAAAAGAAAAAATTGTTGGTTATATTTACACATAGGAACTTGAAGCTCTCGGCATTTTCTACCTTGGGACCATTGATGCTGACATTGAGGGAGAAGGTTGTTGTCTTAACATCATGTTACTAAGCTCTCTATCTCCTTCTGGTACATTGTTTGAAATATGTCCCACTATGGTGATGTCACCTTAATTATTAAGGGTTTGGACAGGCTAGAGGCAGGAAACATGTTCCCGATGTTGGGGGAGTCAAGAACCAGGGGCCATAGTTTAAGAATAAGGGGTAAGCCATATAGAACAATGAGGGAAAACAGAGGGTTGTGAATTTGTGGAATTCTCTGCCTCAGAAGTGGAGGCCAATTCTCTGGATGCTTTCCAGAGAGAGTTAAGTTTAAGTTTAAGTTTATTGGCCAAGTATTCACATACAAGGAATTTGCCTTGGTGCTCCGCCCGCAAGTGTGAACATGACAGTTAGGAATGACACATAGAACATTAAACATTAATAATAAAACATTATTGATTAAACAAGTGAATTAAATAAAATACCAGAGCAAAAGGAGTCTACAGATTTTTTTTTTTTTTTTTTTTTTTTAAATATTATTTATTAGAAGTAGACATATTATAAAATGTAGTTACATATTATAGTAAAAAAACTTTTCATATACATCAGTCATACATTATTAAAATTTTCCATTATCAATTACTTCTGCTTCTAGTGTTTTTATTTTTTATAGAAAGAGGGAGAAAGAGAGGGTAGAAAGTTACAAATAAAAAAGAAAGCAAAAAAAACACAACAGAAAAACAAGGGAGGTGGAATGTAATACGTCAATGGAGATAGGTTCGTAAGTTATAAAGTATAGCTTTTCATCTGTTCCTGAGTTCAAGTTTCAGTTGGGTCCTCGTGCTGTGCCAATCTATCCCTTCAGATAGTTAATGAATGGAGCCCAAATTTTATGGAAAAGATCTTGTTTGTCCATTAAGACAAGTCTAATTCTTTCTAAGTATAGGGTCTCCGACATTTCCGTAATCCACATTTTAATTGTGGGGGTTGTAGGGCCTTTCCAAAATGTTAATGTTAATTTTTTCCCGGTTATTATACTGTAGTTGAGGAAATTTCTTTGGTTTGTTGTGAGTGTTAAGCTTTGGTCTGATATTCCAAGTATTATTAATTTTGTAGGTACACAAAATTGCTGGGGAAACTCAGCGGGTGCAGCAGCATCTATGGAGCGAAGGAAATAGGCGACGTTTCGGGCCGAAACCCTTCTTCAGAAAATTATTAATTTTGTGTCTGGGTCCAGTTTTGTATTAATAACTTCTGAAGTTATTTCAAAAATATCAGTCCAGAAATGTTTAAGTTTTATACAGTTTGCAAACGTATGTGTTAAATTAGCCTCTAGATGTAGACATTTATCACAAATAGGAGAGATTTGTGGGAAGATTCTATTTAGTTTTATTTTAGAGTAGTGTAGTCTATGTAAGACCTTGAATTGTATTAAAGTATGTCTGGCATTTAATGAACATTGATGTATTTGTTGTAAACTTTCGTCCCACATATCTTTCGTGATAGGGTGACCTATTTCATTTTCCCATTTGTATCTATATGGTTCGGTCGGTGGTACCTCGTTGTTTAGTAGGGTGTTATAAATATAAGCTGTTAGTTTTTCAGTATTAGGATGCTTGTTCAAACATTCATCAAGAATTTCTGATTCCCTATTCCTGTAGACTTGTGTATTAGATTTAACATAATCTCTAATTTGTAGATATCTGAAGAAATTATTTGAGTGTAGTCCATAATTCTGTTGTAACTCTTGAAATGAAAGAAAAGTACCTTTCCGATAAAGATGTCCTATATTTTTGATTCCATAATTTTTCCATTGTGTGAAACCTTTGTCCATAAAGGATGATTTGAATAAAGGATTATTTACAATGGGAAGGCAGAGTGGTATATTATTCAATTTTAAATCTTTTTTTATTTGTTTAGATTTTTGGTTATTGAGTAGAGCTACTACTCGTGGAAAAGAAGTAATTCAAAGAGGGAAGTGATTCAAAGAGTGTGTGGCCAGGGTGAGAGGGGTCAGAGATGATCTTACCCACTTGCTTCCTGGCCCTTGCAGTGTACAGTTCGTCAATGGAAGGAAGGTAGACAAAAATGCTGGAGAAACTCAGCGGGTGAGATAGCCTCTATGAAGCGAAGGAATAGGCGACTTTTCAGGTCGAGACCCTTCGTCAGACTGATGTGGGGAGGGGGGGGGGGGAGGGAGTGAAAGGAAGAGGTGGAGAAAGTAGGCTGTGGGAGATCTGGGAAGGGGAGGGGGAGAAAGCAAGGACTACCTGAAATTGGAGGTCAATGTTCATACCGCTGGGATGTAAACTACCCAAGCGAAATATGAGGGTTGCCCCTCCAATTTGCGGTGGGACTCACTCTAGCCAAGGAGGAGGCCCAGGACAGAAAGGTCGGATTCAGAATGGGAAGGGGAGTTGAAGTACTGAGCACCGGGAGATCAGGTTGGTTATTGCGAAATGAGCGGAGGTGTTGGGCGAAGCGATCGCCAAGCCTGCGCTTGGTCTCACCAATGTAGAGCAGTTGACACCTGGAACAACTGATGCAATACATGAGGTTGGAGGAGGTGCAGGTGAGCCTCTGCCTCACCTGGAAAGACTGCTTGGGTCCTTGGATGGAGTCGAGGGGGGAGAAGTAAAGCGACAAGTGTAGCATTTCCTGCGATTGCAAGGGAAAGTACCAGGGGAGGGGTAGCTTGGGTGTAAAGGGACGAGTTGACCAGGGAGTTACGGAGGGAACGGTCTCTGCAGAAAGCCGAAAGGGGTGGAGATGGGAAGATGTGGCCAGTGGTGGGATCCCGTTGGAGGTGGCGAAAATGTCGGAGGATTAAATGGAGGGAAGGTTGCAGCCAATAACCTTCTCAGTTGATCAGACGATTTGCTGCAGCCTCCGGATGTCGTGCTTGGTGGATGAGCCAAACCAGACCATGATGGAGAAGGTGAGGACAGACTCTCCGATGGCCGTGTAGAATTGGACCATCATTGCCTGTGGCAGATTGTGCTTCCTCAGCTGCCGACGGGAGTACATCATCTTTAGTGCCTTTTTGACTGTGGAGTCAAGATACTTTATCTTTAGTTAGAGCTCTTAAAGATAGCGGAGTCAGGGGATATGGCGAGAAAGCAGGAATGGGGGGTACTGATTGTTGATGATTAGCCATGATCATATTGAATGGCGGTGCTGGCCAGAAGGGCCGAATGGCCTACTCCTGCACCTATTGTCTAATGTCTATTGTCACCAGCAAACATGTAAATGGATTTAGAGCAGAATATGGCTGCACAGTCTCGAGTGTGTAGGGATTATAGTAAGGGGCTGAGAATGCATCCTTGTGGTACACCAGTGTTGAGTATTAGCGTGGAGGATGTTTTGTCACCTATCGTCACTGATTGTCTATGGTTAGGAAGGTGAGGATCGATTGGCAGAGGAGGCCGCTGACTCCAATGTCCACGTTGAGGAAATGTGGTTGGCTGGGATTACAAGGGTTCTAAGTGGAGATCAAGTTGATAAACAGAAGTCTGGCATAGGTGTCCTTGTGATCTAGATGTTCCAGCGATGCTTGGAGGGTTAGGGAGATGGTGTGTCCCGTGAACCTGCAGACTGAATGGATCAAGGCTGTCTGGAGGCTGGAGTAAATGTGCACTATGACCAGCCTCTCAAAGCACTTCCCCCGTCTCCACCAACACTGGCCGCTCGTTCCAGATTTTCATCACCCTTTATGTGAAAAAGCTAACCCTCAGATCTGATAGACACAAAAAGCTGGAGTAAAACAGCGGGTCAGACTGCATCTCTGGAGAAAAGGAATAGGTGACATCTTGAGTCAAGACCCTTCTTCAGTCCCAAAATGACCTGAAACATCCTCTATTCCTTTTCTCCAGAGATGTTGCCTGTCCCGCTGAGTTACTCCAGCTTTGTGTGTCTATCTTCATTTTAAACCAGCATCTGAAGTTCCTTCCTACACATAGGATTTATAACAGTCTGGTACTTTCATAGTCATCATTGCATTTGAAACACGTCTTAGGGTTAATTTTCCAGTGACAGAGGCCCCCCACTAATCTACTGCCCATTGAAACTGCAGTTCCTTCTAACATCCAGCACAATGGGTCAAATAGTCTCTACACCTCCTGCGATGTGTGAATCGACAATACAAACCCAGAAAAGGTCAATAATTCTTGACTCACCTTTTCCAGAACAGATTAATCCACCGGGAGACTCGCACAGGCCCTTACTCTGCTGCTCCGACATACTGCAGTCTCTGGGAATTTCACAGTGTTTCCCAAACCATTCATCATCGCAGACACACCTCCCACACGAGCAGATGCCATTCCCTGTGGGAAGATATGGCCAGGATCAGCAGATGTCAGAGACTGGGGGGGGGGGGGGGGGGGGGGGGAGAAATTTACTGTCTGTTACAAACACTTGATATGTGTGGGAACATTGGCTCCCATTGGACCCATCTGTGTGGAGATTGTGGTCGACAGTGGTCCAGAGACAGACGTCACATAGAAACATAGAAAATAGGTGCAGGAGTAGGCCATTCGGCCCTTCGAGCCAGCACCGCCATTCAATATGATCATGGCTGATCATCCAACTCAGTATCCCATCCCTGCCTTCTCTACATACACCCTGATCCCTTTAGCCACTAGGGTCACATCTAACCCTCTTAAATTTAGCCAATGAACTGGCCTCAACTACCTTCTGTGGCAGAGAATTCCACAGATTCACCACTCTCTGTGTAAAAAATGATTTTCTCATCTCGGTCCTAAAAGACTTCCCTCTTATCCTTAAACTGTGACCCCTAGTTCTGGACTTCCCCAACATTGGGAATAATCTTCCTGCATCTAGCCTGTCCAACCCCTTAAGAATTTTATACGTTTCTATCAGATTCATATAAGTTTCTATAAGATTCATATAAGTTTCTATAAGATTCTATAAGTTTCACCACAGGGATCTTCCTCACAGCTAGGTTTAGTTGCAACTGAGCACACTAGCTCCATGACAACAGGAACCCATTTGATATATCACACAGTAATATTTGAGAAATTTCCAGTCTCCTAAATTGGTTTCTTTATTGACTTACAGTTCATCAAGCTTGTCTATAATCGACGGTTGTACCCATCCATATTGTTTAATCAAGGACAATAAAAAGATTCAATGAGTTCAGTCGCCTCGACATTTCTGGATCCTGTTCCTGATTACAGAGCATTTGAATATCTAATTATCTGCCCTAATGATCTAATACTGTACAGTGTACACAGCGACTGGGCAGAACATTGCTTGTAACAAGTTAGTATGTATAGCACAGTAGAGAGAGGCACAGGAACCTTTAATTGAATCTATTGAGCAATTAAAGCGATCCAATGATCTTTTTGCTGTGTTTGTGCAAAGGTTGCATGTGAAGGCCAGCAGTCAGTCAAAGAGACACTGTATTCAGAAGCATAGGCCACGCTGCTTTACCTTACAACCAATCAGACAATGGTTTATTATCGTTTAAAGGAATTCCTTCTTTGCAGGCGGTTGTTGAGTGGATAGGTCATCTAACCTGCAGTGTTTTTACCAATCTCACTTGAAATTGATCATTTTGGTTTCTTTCTTAGTCGAATACTTCCTCAAACGTGACAACCCCAGAGAGCTTTGCTGCCTAAATGCTCAGTCACCCAGTCAAGATCAAGTCAGAGAAAGCCCCCTCAAGGTCATTCTCTTCCTCATCATCTTGGTCTTATAGAGTTCATAAACTCAGCTGACTGGCTCCATTTACCTTGATGAAATTGTTGTTTTGGTACATGGAGAATGGAGCAGGCTTGTCCCCCCCCCCCCCCCCCCCCCCCCCCCCCCCCCCCCAAGTAAGTTCTCACCATGCATTTCCCCTAACTGAGTTCATCTCTAATTCTCCAACCCTTCCCCCTGACCTGAGACAGGCATTAACGCTGTGCTTGCTGAACTATCTCAGCTCTCTGAACAGCTATGCCTAGTTTCTCACCCTTGTTTTCAACACTTTTCCTCCTCTTCCCTTCTTTGTAACCTTCTCCAACTGCTTCCATTCAGGCCTGTTGGCATCCCATATTCCCACCACTGGCAGCTGCGCCTTCAACAACCTGAGCCTCGAGCTTTGGCATTTCCTCCAAAGCCTCTTGGCCTCCCGCACCTTTATGATAGTCCAAAATCTTTGATAGAGCATTTGGTCACCTACGCTGGTATTCCCTTGTGTGTTAACTATTGTTTGATTGCATTTCTGTGACTCACCTTGGCATGTTTTGTTACATTAACAGTGCTAAATAAATACCATCTGCTTTTGTTGATATTTTCATCCAAACAATGCATTCATAATTTATTTTATAAATTACCATTCAAATCATAATCAGGTACATGAATAAGAAAGATTTAGAAACATAGAAAATAGGTTCAGGAGTAGGCCATTTGGCCCTTCCAGCCAGCACCGCCAATCAATATGATCATAGATGAGCATCCAAAATCAGTACCCCGTTCCTGCTTTCTCCCCATATCCATTGATTGCATTAGCCCTAATAGTTATACCTAACTCTCTCTTGAAAACATCCAGTGAATTGGCCTCTTTCTCCAACATCCAGTGAATTGGCTAAACACAGGCAAATGGGACTCGCTGATTTGTAAAACCAGGTTGGCATGGTCATGCTGGGCCAAAGGGCTGTTTTGTAGCTCTATGACTCTATGAGAGTTTCTTATCTTAGAGCGGCACAAAGGCACAGCTGGTAGAGCTGCAATCTCACAGATCCAGAGATCCAGGTACGATCCTGACCTCGATTCTGTGCGTGTGGAGTCTACACGTTCATCCAGTAACCATGTGGGTTTCCTCTGAGTGCTTCCACGCCTAAAAGACGTGTGGGTTTGTAAGTTAATCGGCCTCTGTTAATTGCCCCAAGCAGTTGGCAAAAGTGTGATAATATCCAACTGGTGTGAATGGGTGATCGATGGTCAGTGGTGGGCCAAAGGACCTGCCTACATCTTGTGTCTTTCAATCAATCAATCAAAACAAAACACAGAAGGAGGCCATTCAGCCCATCAGGCCCATGCTGACTCTCAGGGGAGCAATCCTACCAGGCTCTCACTCCCTCATTATCTGCCTGTAACTCCACAATTTATTCTCTATATAATACCCATCAACTACTTGTTGATTGCTTTTGCCACTTGGACCCACTTGGACCCATTAGTCTACTCTCAACGTCATGCCCATGGTTGTAGGCTGGTGGAGTTGTGCTCTTTTTGATTGTATGACTGCATGGTAACTCATTTCACTGCACCTTAATTGGTGCATGTGACAAATAAACTCGAACCTTGAACCTTGAACCTTACGCTGGTGGAATTGCTGCATATGTAATCGGAAGAGCTTTATTTTTCCCCATGTACTGGCAGGAAGTGAAGCAACATCCCCAGGCCTCGCCTGAACTCTTTCTTCCCGTGGAAACCTCCAGCATCTCACGGCATCTGTATCTCTTTGAACTGCAGCTTCAGCACGTCCAAAACTCTTCACAGCCAATCAAGCGTGTGGTGCCACCGAATGATTAAATAAGATCCCACAAAGAGCAAGGTGAAAATGACTGGGTAATGAGAGACGGATAATAGCTGGGAATTCAGAACTATTCTGCCAAGCAGCATCATATCCATCTGTCAGGTCAGAGTGAGCCTTAGATTAACATCACAGTCAAAACCCAGCATCTCCGACTGTGCGGCACTTCCTTGGTCCTGCACTGAGCTTCAGTCTGGGCTTTGTCCCTCTGGAGTGAGACTTGAACCACATCTTCAGATTCAGGCAAAGCTGCCGAGAGAGAGCCACAACATTGGAAATGCCATCTATTGATACTCACCTTCACCAGCATCACTATAACCTGGTCGTTACCACAAAGCTGTATGTGAGAGCTCGCTGTCTACAAATTGGCTGGTGCGTTTCCTATATCACAACATGATCACGGGTCGCAAACTTCTGCATAGGGGGCATCCTGAATTCACAGAGCCTACCTCCACAGAGAATAGAGCAGGGCCATTTGCCCATCAATCTCTAGGTATACACTAATCCTCCTTGGTTCTCCCCACGTTCTTATCAACTCCCCCAACCCTGGTTCTCCCACCCACCTATACACGATTTATGGACAATTTATAATGGCCAATTAACTTCCCAACCCGTTCAGCTTTTCACATGAAGTATTTTTGTTGTTAACAGTGTGTCTTACAGGGTAATATGTTTACATATCTGAGGCGGATTTCCTTATGCAGAATCTTCAGAATTCACTACCCAGGAGTGCTGTGTAGGTTCACTCACTGAGTTCATTCACTTATTTCTGGATATTAAAGGAATATGGGGGAAAAGGCAGGAAAGTGGAAGAATGGCCATTATCTTGATGAATGACGGAACTGGTTGGAAGGGCTGAATGGGCTCGTCCTGCTCCAATTTCCCATGTTCTTGTGTTGGAAGTTCTTCATGTGGTGATGTAACTCTCAACCAGTTGTGGGAAAACAGCTATAAGGAAGCAGCTGCTCAGACAGATCTCAAAAGATCCACCATTATTCCTGCCGTTGGGATGTAATGTTGAGGATTTATAAGGCACTGGAATTGTGAGCCAGTTTTGGGACCCATCTTTGAGGAAGTGCTGGTGTTGGAGATAGTCCAGAGGAGGTTTACGAGAATAATCCCAGGAATGGTTGGGTTAACGTATGATGAGCATTTGACGGCACTGGGCCTGTACTCGCTAGAATTAACCGTATAGTGAAAGGCCTGGATAGAGTGGATATAGAGAGGATGTTTCTACTGGGTGAAGTCTAGGATCAGAGGCCATAGCCTCAGAATAAAAGGACTTACCTTTAGGAAGATGATGAGGAATTTCTTTAGTCAGAGGGTGTTAAATAAGTGGAATTCATTATCATAGGAGGCGAAGTAAATGAGGAGATTGGCGGAGATTGACAGATTCTTGATTAATATGGGTGTCAGAGGTTATAGGGAGAAGGCAGGAGAATGGGGTTGAGAGGGAAAGATAGATCAGCCATGATTGAATGGCGGAGTAGATTTGATGGGCTGAATTGTACCCAAAACTTAGAACATGAACTTTGTTGAGGATTCTGGTAGAACGGACATGGGTGGGGTCAATTAAACGCTGGCATGGAATCAGGTTACTGCTCGCTGGAGTGAGACTGGGCATGCTCTGGAATAACACCCGACGACCTCACACATCACGGGGAGGAATCAACCAACTCACCGCCACAGATGATCCCATCACTGTCCTCGCACTGGCGATCATCACACTCGCAGTGTTTCCCATACACTCTGTCATCCCCAGGGGGAAAGCAGGAGCACAATCCACACTGGCATTTTCCTGGAGGGAGATCAATCGCAGGGTTAGTCGCCTTGAACCCAGTGGTCATCGTCACTGACACACACTTTGGCTAATACCCAGAGGCAAGGCAGAGCCAAGATTCACCGTCACCCTGTGAGTTCAGGATATTGCTGCATTAATACTTTATTGCCGATTAAACTCCTGCAAAAAAAAGTGTACGCTGATGCTTAATGACATAAGGTACCTCCTAATGAAATGCTGATTGTTCATGACCACCAATTAACCTTTATGACCCAGAAAGAGAACAGTTAAATATGTGAATCACATTCCAGCTGCTGACAATTTTACACCGCGTAAAATATGGAACTAGACATTCTCGGTGCTTTATTTCTTTCTCAGTCTTTCTTTCCCTCACTTTATGTCTTTTCTTCACATATCTTTCACCCAATTTCCATCTCCTGCATTCCTCTGTTTCCCTTTCAATCCTTAAATCTTATTGGTAAAGAAGACAGTGAAAGTTCTATCGTTCACCTGGGCCTCAAATCCTCGCCCCCCCCACCCCCCGACCCCTGCACCCCATCCGCCCCCCCCCCCCCCCCCCCACATTCCTTGTATAACCATGTGCCTATCTAAAAGCCTCTAACATGCCACTATCATATCCGCCTCCACCACCATACCAGCTGTGTGTTCTTGCCACCTACCAATCTGTGTAAAAAGCTTACTCCACATATCTCCTTTCAACTTTTCATCATGTTGACGACATGGTAAAAGAACTATGGTTCACAGCCTGAGAAGAAACACACTTCTTTGAAATAGTAGCTGGGACATCTTGGATTTACACCTCATTGAAAAGGCAACACCTCTCTCAGGTAACATACTCCTTTTTATGGATATTTATGGATTTATGGATAGGACAGGTTTGGAGGGATATGGACCAAGCGCAGGCAATTGTGACTGGTGCAGCTGGGACATTGTTGGCCAGTGTGGGCAAGTTGGGCCGAAGGGCCTGTTTCCACACTGTATCAGTCTATGACTCCCTCAGCACAGGGAGTGACACCATTGGATTTAGTGCTCAAGTCGACTTGAACCCACAACCTTCTGACCATGGGGTCAGAGTGCAACACACTGGATTGATCAACAAAGCCAAGACCTCTGTTTCTGTGATGTGTTCATAAGTTATAGGAGCAGAATTAGGATATACGGCCCATCAAGTCTACTCTGCCATTCAATCATGGCTGATCTATCTTTCCCTCAACCCCATTCTCATGCATTCTTCCTATAACCTCTGACATCCATACCAATCAAGAATCTAATCATCTCCACCCATAAATATTCATGACTTGGCCTCCACAACATTCACTGGCAATGAATTCCGCAGATTCACCACTCTCTGACTAAAGACATTCCCCCACATTCCTTTTATTCTGAGGCTATGGTCTCTGGTATTAGACTCTCCCATGGGTGGAAACATCCTGTAAACTCCACTTAAACCACTGGCAAATCAAGGAGATAAAGAGGTTTGATCTGCAGATGTATTTGATGTGAACGGCCTTCATATCTGTACATGGTGAAGTGCTGTGGCAGTTGTTAATGTGAAACTGGTTGAGTTGTTACGATCAGTCAAGGAGGCAGTGATGAAGAGCCTCTCTCTCTACGCGATGACCTTGCAAGAGTCTCTCAGTCCCTGGCATCGTTAAAATATACAGAAGATGAAATGAACGATATTTTTGCTCAGCCATTGCAAGTGAAGCTTGGAGCTCACTAATTCACCAACGGAAACCACTTTTGATCAATGTTACTGCAGAGAATATGGGCTGAGCTCTTAAACCCTGCGGTTTTCTCGAGTTTGCTCAGTCTGTCTCACCTAGCACGTGGCTGGTAGAATTGAACAGAGGAGTTTAAGACTAAAGGCTTGGATAGAGTGGATGTGGAGAGGATGTTTCCACTAGTGGTAGAGTCTAGGACCAGGGGGTGCAGCCTCAGAATAAAAGGACGTCCCTTTAGGAAGAGGATGAGGAGTCATTTCTTTAGTCAGAGGGTGGTGAATCAGTAGAATTCATTGCCACAGAAGGCTGTGAAGGCCAAGGTAATGGATATATTTAAGGCAGGATAGATAGATTCTTGATTAGTATGGGTGTCAGGGGTTACGGGGAGAAGGCAGGAGAATGGGGTTGAGAGGGAGAGATAGATCAGTTACCGCCGCACTCCCTGCCCAATGCTAGTCTCATTGCCTGGAATAGAGAGCCAATTTAGTTTACTTTAGAGATACAGCATGAAAATTGGCCACTTGGCCCACCTGAGTCCACACCAACCATCAATCACCCATTCACACTGGTTCTCTGTTATCCCACTTTCTCATCCATTCCCTACGTACGAGGGGCAATTTTACAGAGCTAATAAATCCACACGCCTTTTGAATGTGGGAGGAAATACACACGGTCGCAGGGAGAATGTGCAAACTCCACACAGACAGCACCCGAGGTCAGGATCAACTCCCGCCCGGTCTCTACCAACTGCATCACTGTGCTGTCCATTCCTCTGACATCCTACAGAAAATAAGGGAAGCTGTAAACTGCATGCAAGTTGTAGCAATTATCCCAGGAACATTAATTAGCTGGTATTCCTGATCTACAGCTCAACAGCTTTCTGCAAAACCCGGGCAGGGTTATGTTAACCTAGGCTCCGGTCAATATGTCACCATATGCTTTTTAACAGATTTGTAACCTTTACACAGGCAACTAATCATCACTTCTCACATGAAACAAACTACAAATACTCCGTAGCAACCATTGATTGTCAAGAGCACTTCGCTTTTCACAAAACTGGAGATATTATTTTATTGAGACCTATTTTAGCCTCACTGAGTATTGCCTGTAATTAGGCAGCTATGAGTCACATATCATTTGACCTGCATGCAAAACCGCACGCAGGTCCACTGGAAAGGACACGGACAATGGAATGAACAACCTCCTCATAGAACAAAAGATAGACACAAAAAGCTGGAGTAACTCAGCAGGACAGGCAGCATCTCTGGAGAGAAGGAATGGGTGACGTTTCGGGTTGAGACCCTTTGCTCCTCAGGACTGAAAAAGGGTCTCGACCTGAAACGTCACCCATGATTTAAACCATGCTGATTTAAACCAGCATCTGCAGTTCCTTCCTACATACTCCTCATAGAACAGTCATTTTAGGGCCCAGTTCAATCTTTTTGCTATGAAAATGATGGCAATATAATAGAAAAAGTGAAAGGGAATTCATTGCCACAGAACCCTGTGGAGGCCAGGACAATAGATATTTTTAAGGCGGAGATTGATAGATTCTTGATTAGTACGGGTATCAGGGGTTATGGGGAGAAGGCAGGAGAATGGGGATGAGAGGGAAAGATAGATCAACCATGACTGAATAGCAGAGTAGACATGATGGGCTGAATGGCCTAATTATGCTCCTATAATTTATGAACATTTGACCAGGCAAGAATGATCAGAGCGATTAAATGTTTTGGGCAGGAACCCTGGCTGAGATATACGAACCATCATTACACAAGGATAAGGTGCCAGGACACTGGAGAGGAGTTAATGTTGTGCCTCTATTTACTAAAAGCTGCAAGGAGAAGCCTGGGAACTATGGACTATGCCCATATTCTCTGCAGTAACATTGATCAATAAGACTAACATCTGTGGTAGGTAAGTTGCCGCAGGACTAACTCTCCCCACAGTGCAGTGCTTCCTCAGAACAGCCCATCCAATTGTGTGACAATCCCTTTGTACCGCTCCTCCCTTAGTGTGGAGCTTCCTTATTACTGCCCCTACCACAGTGCTGCGCTCCCTCCGTTCTACCCCTCCTACAGTGCGGCACTCCCTCAGCTCTGCCCCATCTCCAGCATGGCACCCCTCCAGTGTGGCACACCCTCAGCCTCAATGCCAAGTTTCTACATCCACTTAAGGTGATATTCCAGTACCAGATTTCTGAGTGGATCTTACATAGAAACATAGAAAATAGGGGCAGGAGTAGGCCATTCGGCCCTTCAAGCGTGCACCGCCATTCAATATGATCATGGCTGATCATCCAACTCAGTATTCTGTACCTGCCTTCTCTCCATACCTCCTGATCCCTTTAGCCACAAGGGCCACATCTAACTTCCTCTTAAATGTAGCCAATGAACTGGCCTCAACTACATTCTGTGGCAGAGAATTCCAGAGATTCACCACTCTCTGTGTGAAAAATGTTTTCCTTATCTTGGTCCTAAAAAACTTCCCCCTTACCCTTAAACTGTGACCCCTTGTTCTGGACTTCCCCAACATCGGGAACAATCTTCCTGCATCTAGCCTGTCCAACCCATTAAGAATTTTGTAAGTTTCTATAAGTTTCTATCTTGCTTGATCAGTGCTCATGTGCATATTAAGTTGCTCATCAACTTGGCCTCGGACGGCATGATCAGCAACTTATCCGTACTGCAACTGATGCAAGATCCCTCACTTGTAGCCATGAGATCCTGCTGCCGATTGTGCATTCCCCGAGTTACAGTTCTCTCTCTTCTCAGCAGAGCGACTGATCTCTGTAAAAGCAGACACCTGCCCGAGGTCGTCATCAAATATTACCCGTTATAAATCGTTATTGCAGTCACTTTTGTCCAGATGATTCTCTGTCAACTTATCTTTTAGTTCTTACTGGTTAAGGAGATGAGACTAAAATTCTCAGATGATTCATCCACAGTCTACATTTAAATTGCCCCTTTAATGCTGCAAGTCCCTCAAGCCACTGTTCAGCACCATTACCGAACAACATCTGCTTTCCAGCAAGAGGAGATATCAGTACCAGCATCTTCCCAGTGCTGACTAAGAGTTTTCGTCCTGAAAGGTTAAGCTCTGTTTTTCTTCGCACAGAAACAGCCTGACATGCTGAGTGTCCCCAGCATTTTCTGTTTTATTTAAGCAACTACGAACTTAGAACAGAGAGAGAGATTATAAGATACCTTCTTAAGGGGGAGAGAGAGAGAGCGGGGAGAAATTTTGAGGAGAATGGGGCATCCCAGAACTTGGGACCTGGCAGCTGAAGGCACAGCCACCAGTGGAGGATGCACAATGGGGCAGAACTGGAGATGCAAAGATCGTGGAGAGCTATAGGGCTAGGAGAGGCAAGAATGGGGTTAGGAGGGAGCAATAGATCAGCCATGATAGAATGGCGGAGTAGACTTGATGGGCCAAATGGCCCAATTCTACACCTGTCACTTATGACCTTATGATCACTGAGATTTGGAAACAATACTAGATTAAAGATGCAGCCGATTGAGGTAACCAGCTAGAATTCTACCATTGTTCAGTGGCTATTCATTGTTTGTACCTGCCTTTGAAATTAATTTATCAACAGAATGAACTTTAGAGGTAATGAACAACATGCAAATATCAAAAGAGTGTATTTAGCATTGCAGAATGCGAATACATTTCAAAGGCTTTATAGTATTAATTTCTAAAATGGAAAATTCATAGCAATGTTAGTGAACAGGACTCAAACATAGGATAGAAACATAGAAACATAGAAAATAGGTGCAGGAGTAGGCCATTCGGCCCTTCGAGCCTGCACCGCCATTCAATATGATCATGGCTGATCATCCAACTCAGTATCCTGTACCTGCCTTCTCTCTATACCCCCTGATACCTTTAGCCACAAGGGCCACATCTAACTCCCTCTTAAATATAGCCAATGAACTGGCCTCAACTACCTTCTGTGGCAGAGAATTCCAGAGATTCACCACTCTCTGTGTGAAAAATGTTTTTCTCATCTCGGTCCTAAAAGATTTCCCCCTTATCCTTAAACTGTGACCCCTTGTTCTGGACTTCCCCAACATCGGGAACAATCTTCCTGCATCTAGCCTGTCCAACCCCTTAAGAATTTTGTAAGTTTCTATAACATCCCCCCTCAATCTTCTAAATTCTAGCAACTACAAGCCGAGGCTATCCAGTCTTTCTTCATATGAAAGTCCTGACATCCCAGGAATCAGTCTGGTGAACCTTCTCTGCACTCCCTCTATGGCAAGAATGTCTTTCCACCAGAAGGCTTGCCAATCTCATGCCGACAATTAGAGAGGCCTCTGAATATCCAGGCCAGACATCCCCATATAACAGACAGCTGTAGAAGGAAAATCAACTCCCAGGACAACTTTACAGAACATGAGCCAAGGCAACAGTTGTCAAATTTGAGGGGCAAGGAAAAAATAACAACAAATCCCTCTTCCAATAGAATCTCAGTGTTGAAATCTCTTTCAGCGAGTTCCATATGGCCCCCATCCATTTAAAGTGGAGCTTCTTAAGATCAATGGGCCAAATTATAGAGACACATTGCATTCACCAATCTTTAGGTTAATCTTGAGTTGAAGATTGAAGTGACAATTATTTTAAAAACAATTAAAGGAACTGATTAGACAAAGACAAATTTGTCTTTTTGCCACTGGGAGCCCAGGATTCAAAGATCCTTCATTTTTGAACCAACAGCTTAGATTCAGGATTCATCACCTGAGATGCAGCAGTTTGTTTGGGCGGAGGACTAAGGGTTAGGGACCAGGGTGGAGTTAATCTGGAGATCAGTTATAATCTAATTGAATGACTGATTGGTTTCCTCCATTTGCTGCATTGCTAATGCTGATTGCCATTGGATATGCTGGCATTATGGGCAAGGGGTGGTTCAAAAGGGACTTTGTTATTTCTGCGATGAGGGGTGTGTCCTATCAGTAGATCTATGGAGTTTAGAAGAATGAGGAGTGATCATACTGAAAAAACAATTTGGTGGAATCACTCCTCATTCTTCTAAACTCCAATATCTTACTAAAGGGACACAATAGAGTGATGTTGAATGTTGATGTTTCCACTGATGACAAATGAGGCAGCATAAATAAATACCAGATCAAGGGATGGCGAATCACTGAAATTCACTACACTGGAGGGTTGTGGAGCCTAGAAGGTAGATTACTGATAATCAAGAAACTGAGATCTATGGGGAACTGGCACAGAAATTCGGTCTGCAATAGATCACATTGAATTGTGGGGCGGGCTTGAGGGGTCGAGTGGTCTACTCTGCTTCTGTTTTCTTATTCTTTTATGATCCATGGCTTGCCGTTCCATGATAGGCAATCAAGATTGTAAATCAACACCAATGTTACAAGAGGTTTGAATGGAAGGGATTACTCCTCGGTTGCAGAAGTACTTCAGTGTCTGCATCCTCACAACTCCCATCTCACTATTTATATTGCTGAAAACTTTGGCCACAAAGTGCTACCTCATTTTGTGTGTAATACGACAGAACAAGGTCATATCGTTTTGCCATAAGTTCCTGGGAGAGGTATTCTCCAGCGGAAAATCCGCTGAAAATTGAAAATCCTTCATCCTGTGCAGAAGATATTTGCTCTCTTTGAAGATGTCTGTGGAATAGACTCTGACAACAATTTACTTCCATTTCTTCTCTCTTACCTGTACTTAAAACCAGGCACGGAAATCATTGTCAAAACATGCGGAGGACACAATTTCTTGGCGGCCGCTCGCGAATGCGCACACAAGCGAGGCTTCAGCCGTGGGCCCTGTGGACGGTAACATCAGGAGCTGGCCTGGTTGATGACCGACTCTGAACTCCAGCAACAGCAGCTTCGTCCGCCCAAAATCGTGGGGCTTGAATCGGCCCGTTCAGGGGGTCTTTCATTGGCCGGCGGGGCTTCAACATCGGGAGCCTCCATCGCCTCGATGCAGCAGTTTGATATTAAGCCGTGCCAGGTGCTGAAAGGCCCCGCGAACGGGCCGATTCAGCCCTTAGAAAGCGGCTGATAAAGTTTGGATAACAAAATATGGGAGGGGGGGGATCGTCCCGCACCTCTCTACGTGGGGGGGACGTCCCCCTGTCCCCCCCCCCCAGGATTTCCGCCCCCTGCTTAAAACTCAATCTTGCATTAATTACCCTGGCACTGAATCTTACTGTCGCAAGTGTTACAAAGGATGGACCAATGGGTGCTGCATTACAGACTCCGCGCCATGAGTCAGGTACACAGTGAATCTGACACCTCAATGTTAAAATCATTATTAAAACATAGTTTTCCGCGAGACTTTAATATAATGAGGATTATGTGGCATTATAACTTTGCCTGGAGGGAAAGGCGGGGAAGTGCGATTCTGTAATTATACATCCAATGCATAAGAAAACTCACAACTAAAAAGTCTGTGGGAAAAGTCTCAGATCCCTGTAGGTTAAAGTAGTTTGGTAACTGGAAACAATGTAAGAAGTGGAAGGAGGAGAAGGCCATTCAGCCCTTTGAGACTACTCCTCATTTCCAAACCATGACAGATCTTTTAACTCACCACCTCTTTCCTGCACTGATCCCATAAATGAACAGCTAAGCTCAGACAGCCTTGGCTTACGCGATCTCCCGGTTGCCAAACATTTTAATTCCCCTTCCCCTTCCCATACTGATCTTTCTGTCCTGGGCCACCTCCACTGTTCGAGTGAGGCCATACGTAAATTGGTGGGACAGTACCTCATATTTTGCTTTGGATTTAGAATTTAGAAGATTGAGGGGGGATCTTATAGAAACTTACAACATTCTTAAGGGGTTGGACAGGCTAGATGAAGGAAGATTGTTCCTGATGTTGGGGAAGTCCAGAACAAGGGGTCACAGTTTAAGGATAAGGGGGAAATCTTTTAGGACTGAGATGAGAAAAACATTTTTAACACAGAGAATGGTGATTCTCTGGAACCCACAGAATGTAGTTGGGGCCAGTTCATTGGCTATATTTAAGAGGGAGTTAGATGTGACCCTTGTGGCTAAAGGGATCAGGGGGTATGGAGAGAAGGCAGGTACAGGATACTGAGTTGGATGATCAGCCATGATCATATTGAATGGCGGTGCAGGCTCGAAGGGCCGAATGGCCTACTCCTGCACCTATTTTCTATGTTTCTATGTTTCTATGACCACTTACAACCCAACGGCATGAATATAGATTTTTCTAATTTCATGCAACCCTTGCATTCCCTCTCTCTCCATCCCTCCCCCACTCTAGCCGTCCTGCTAGTTTCACTGTTCGTATCCCTTCGTTATCACCTCTGCCAGCAATGGACCATTGTGGGCTTTGCCTATTGAGTCATCGATGCTGGCTTGGATTTGTTCTCTACTTTTTCATACCTCTAGTTTCCCTCTCCCCTGAATCTCAGTCTGAAGAAGGGTCTCGACCCGAAACGACACTTATTCCTTTTCTTCAGAGATGCTGCCTGACCCGCTGAGTTCCGTCAGCATTTTGTCTCTATTTTCCATATCCTCTGATTACCTTAATACCTGAAACCCTTTTAATCTCTGCCTGGATTGTGAAATGGTTAGGTCTTTGCAGCCTCTTGGGTGGAGAAGCCTTGGGACATCCAGAGTTTAGCAAAAAAGATGGCGGACTGCAGGAGTGGGGCGCCGTTGTGTATGGCTGCTCTGCCTGCAGTCCGTCCTTTCACCCTTTTTTATTTTTATTTTTAGTCCTGTTACTACAAAATGTTTGTTGGAGGTCTTCTTTTATGTGGTGGGTGGGGGGAGGGGAAGGGGGAAACTTTTCCTGGTCCCTACCTGGTCGGAGAGGCGGTTTCCCTCCGAGCTGCTTCTTCGCCCCTTCCTCGCGGCCTACCATCAGACTGTTGCAGCGTTTCCTGTCGGGATTGGCCGGGACTACAGCCTGGGCGGCAGTGCAGCGCTGGGACACCAACACAGAGTAGGTGATGCCTTACCGGGTCACCGTGCGGTAAGCTCCGGAGTACTGTGACCGCCGACCAACATCCGAGGAGCTGTGGCTGCGGAGCGTCCGGTCGCAGGCGGCGCTGGATTTAAACACCGCGGAGCCTGTGATTCGAGATCACCAGAGTCGGAGCTCCAACCAGCGCGGTCTGAAGACTTCGGGTGCCGCGGTCTCCGGGGAGGAAGCAGCCGCTCCAGACATTTCCAAGCCGCTGAGGAGTGTTCACCCGATGCCGGCATTCCAGCTTTCTGGCAAGAGGGCCTGAAAACATCGGACTGGCTGCGGAGGCCACAAATAGGCCCCGACCTCGGGTGATCACAGAGGGAGAGGACTGAACTTTCTGATGCCTTTCTCCACAGTGGAAATGTTTTATTCTGTTGTGGGGGGACGTTTGTGTTGAATTATACAATATGTTGTGTCATTTTTTTTAATTTTAATTTTTCTATGGATGTACGGAAGCTTAATTATTTTTTTTTCTATGTAAAGCACTTTGGTCTCAACGCGAGTTGATTTAAACGTGCTATACAAATACATTTACTTTACTTTACTACTTACAACAAAAAAAATGCTGGAGAAAATCAAGTCATTTTTTGAAAAATCTTTCTGGTTGGAGGGAGTGTGAGTGTCTCCCTGCAGTGCTATCGCACCTGGCAGATGGTTCTAGAAGCAAGCTGGCTGGGGAAGATATCTCGCTCTGCCAGGAACTGCAGGAACCGTTGGAGTGGTTTTGTGGAAGTGACTGTGAGGTCGAGTGGAGGAGACCCAGGGAAATAGAAGATACACAATCTGTGAAGCAGTCATTTGTTTGCACGATATCTTAAAACAAACCTGATTTTAATTTGAAAGAGATTTAAATCTAAATTACATACTTTCATTTGGAATCTTCAGCATCAAATGTATTAAAATAAAGGAACAATTTTGAATTAATTCCAGTTAATAGTTACAATTAATTCCAGTCAGTAAATCACAGCCGGTGCTAATTTACTGCCTCATTAGTGCTGCTCTAACTGCTGTCAGGACTCCCCAACTCCAGAATCCTGTGGTTCCCATACGAACAGCTCAGGAATGAATGAAGAACTTAGCTCCAAAACAAAAAAAACCATGCTGTTGAAGGGACTCACCCAGCGGGTCAGGCAGCATCTGTGAATGAGAAAGGACACGTGTCTGTGCTAGCGGATCTGGGTGAGAAGATGGTTGAATAGCAGGGGAGGCGTAGGAATCACAGAGGGTGAGCTCTGTGTTGGGGAGAGGAGGAGAACTTCTTCAAGGACGACACAAGAGACTGCAGCCTGAAGAAGGGTCCTGACCAAAAACATGGTGTGTAGGAAGGAACTGCAGATGCCGGTTTACACCGAAGATAGACACAAAATGCTGGAGTAACTCAGTGGGACAGGCGGCATCTCTGGAGAGAAGGAATAGTATGTCCTTTTCCCACCACAGAATCGGGCTGGCCTATTGAGTAGCACAAACTTCAAAAGGAGTGTTCAATGAGATGTCATAGAAACATAGAAACATAGAAATTAGGTGCAGGAGTAGGCCATTCGGCCCTTCGAGCCTGCACCGCCATTCAATATGATCATGGCTGATCATCCAACTCAGTATCCCGTACCTGCCTTCTCTCCATACCCTCTGATTCCCTTAGCCACAAGGGCCACATCTAACTCCCTCTTAAATATAGCCAATGAACTGGCCTCGACTACCCTCTGTGGCAGAGAGTTCTAGAGATTCACCACTCTCTGTGTGAAAAAAGTTCTTCTCATCTCGGTTTTAAAGGATTTCCCCCTTATCCTTAAGCTGTGACCCCTTGTCCTGGACTTCCCCAACATCGGGAGCAATCTTCCTGCATCTAGCCTGTCCAACCCCTTAAGAATTTTATAAATTTCTATAAGATCCCCTCTCAATCTCCTAAATTCTAGAGAGTATAAACCAAGTCTATCCAGTCTTTCTTCATAAGACAGTCCTGACATCCCAGGAATCAGTCTGGTGAACCTTCTCTGCACTCCCTCTATGGCAATAATGTCCTTCCTCAGAATTGGAGACCAAAACTGTACGCAATACTCCAGGTGTGGTCTCACCAAGACCCTGTACAACTGCAGTAGAACCTCCCTGCTCCTATACTCAAATCCTTTTGCTATGAAAGCTAACGTACCATTCGCTTTCTTCACTGCCTGCTGCACCTGCATGCCTACTTTCAATGACTGGTGTACCATGACACCCAGGTCTCGCTGCATCTCCCCTTTTCCTAAACGGCCACCATTTAGATAATAGTCTGCTTTCCTGTTTTTGCCACCAAAATGGATAACCTCACATTTATCCACATTATACTGCATTTGCCAAACATTTGCCCACTCACCCAGCCTATCCAAGTCACCTTGCAGTCTCCTAGCATCCTCCTCACAGCTAACACTGCCCCCCAGCTTAGTGTCATCCGCAAACTTGGAGATATTGCCTTCAATTCCCTCATCCAGATCATTAATATATATTGTAAATAGCTGGGGTCCCAGCACTGAGCCTTGCGGTACCCCACTAGTCACTGCCTGCCATTGTGAAAAGGACCCGTTTACTCCTACTCTTTGCTTCCTGTTTGCCAGCCAGTTCTCTATCCACATCAATACTGAACCCCCAATGCTGTGTGCTTTAAGTTTGTATACTAATCTCTTATGTGGGACCTTGTCGAAAGCCTTCTGGAAGTCCAGATACACCACATCCACTGGTTCTCCCCTATCCACGCTACTAGTTACATCCTCGAAAAATTCTATAAGATTCGTCAGACATGATTTACCTTTTGTAAATCCATGCTGACTTTGTCCAATGATTTCACCACTTTCCAAATGTGCTGCTATCCCATCTTTAATAACTGACTCTAGCAGTTTCCCCACTACTGATGTTAGACTAACTGGTCTGTAATTCCCAGTTTTCTCTCTCCCTCCCTTCTTAAAAAGTGGGGTTACGTTTGCTACCCGCCAATCCTCAGGAACTACTCCAGAAATGTATTTATTTATTTATTTATTTATTTATTTCTGTATTTATTTATTTATTTATTCCGAACAAGTAAAGACATTAACGACATTAATATTAACAAAATCGAAATTATCAAACAATTGGACATTACAATCAATATTTACAAATCAATGAGAAGAACAAAATCAAAGTTCCAATGTCCAACTCTGTGTCTGTACAAACTCGAAAAGGAGTGAGAAGAAGAATAACTTATTAAATCTCACCCCTTTTCCCCAACACTTCTACCATATTTAAAAATCAATTCATTACTAATAATAATACTACCCTAGGCAATTTCCCATAATACCTACAGACATATATATACATACAACTATTATGTACATACAAACTTCATAACTGAAGTACCCAAACATAAGTAAACAATAGTAAAGCAATAGATAAACACTAACCCCACACTTGTCAACCATCCCCTCCATCCCTGTACCCCTTGAGAATTATTTTTTTATATATCATTTTAAAATGATTCATGTTTGTGCATTGCTTCAATTCCCCGTTCAATTTATTCCACACTCCTACTCCACAAACCGAAATACAAAAGGTTTTTCTAGTCGTACGGACTTTTTGTTTCTTAAAGTTAAATATTCCTCTTAAATTGTAACCCCCCACACGCTCGTTAAATAATTTTTGAATGTTTCCAGGTACATTTTTATTTTTGGCCCTAAACATTATCTGAGCTGTTTTGAATGTAACCAAATCTTCTAATTTTAATAATTTTGACTCTAAAAATAATGGATTTGTATGACCCAAATACTTAGCATTATGGATAATACGAATTGCTCTTTTTTGCATCATGGTTAATGAGTGTATCGAATTTTTATAGTTATTACCCCAGACTTCTGCACAATAATTTAAGTAGGGTAAAATCAATGAACAATAAAGAATACGGAGTGATTTGTAATCCAGAGCTTGCTTGGCTTTGTATAATACAGAGATACTTTTTGACAATTTTAATTTTACATGTTTAATATGTGATTTCCAGCTTATTTTATCGTCAATTATAACCCCAAGAAATTTATTTTCATGCACTCTTTCAACTTCCACCCCATTTATCTTTATACTTACTAGTGTATTTATTCTACAATTACCAAATAACATTATTTTAGTTTTACTCAGATTTAATGAAATTTTATTCCTATCAAACCATATTTTCAATTTACCCATTTCTTTTATTATTTTATCCAATAGCTGTTTTAATAGCAGAATCTAAAGAGTTTTGAAAGATTATTACTAATGCATCCATTATTTCTGGAGCTACTTCCTTAAGTACTCTGGGATGCAGCCTATCTGGCCCTGGGGATTTAACGGCCTTTAATCCATTCAATTTACCCAACACCACTTCCCGGCTAACCTGGATTTCACTCAATTCCTCCAACTCCTTTGACCCGCGGTCCCCTGCTATTTCCGGCAGATTATTTATGTCTTCCTTAGTGAAGACGGAACCAAAGTAGTTATTCAATTGGTCCGCCATATCCTTGTTCCCCATGATCAACTCACCTGTTTCTGACTGCAAGGGACCTACATTTGTTTTAACTACTCTCTTTCTTTTCACATATCTATAAAAACTTTTGCAGTCAGTTTTTATGTTCCTTGCCAGTTTTCTTTCATAATCTATTTTTCCTTTCCTAATTAAGCCCTTTGTCCTCCTCTGCTGGTCTCTGAATTTCTCCCAGTCCTCCGGTATGCTGCTTTTTCTGGCTAATTTGTACGCATCATCCTTCGCTTTGATACTATCCCTGATTTCGCTTGTTATCCACGGATGCACTACCTTCCCTGATTTATTCTTTTGCCAAACTGGGATGAACAATTTTTGTAGTTCATCCATGCAGTCTTTAAATGTCTTCCATTGCATATCCACCGTCAACCCTTTTAGAATTAATTGCCAGTCAATCTTGGCCAATTCACGTCTCATACCCTCAAAGTTACCTTTCTTTAAGTTCAGAACCATTGTTTCTGAATTAACAATGTCACTCTCCATCCTAATGAAGAACTCAACCATATTATGGTCACTCTTGCCCAAGGGGGCACGTACAACAAGACTGCTAACTAACCCTTCCTCATTACTCAATACCCAGTCTAAAATAGCCTGCTCTCTCGTTGGTTCCTCTACATGTTGATTTAGATAACTATTCCGCATACATTCCAAGAAATCCTCTTCCTCAGCACCCCTGCCAATTTGATTCACCCAATCTATATGTAGATTGGAGTCACCCATTATAACGGTTTTGCCTTTGTCGCACGCATTTCTAATTTCCTGTTTGATACCATCTCCAACTTCACTACTACTGTTAGGTGGCCTGTACACAACACCCACCAGCGTTTTCTGCCCCTTAGTGTTTCGCAGCTCTACCCATACCGATGTCACAATGGATCAGTAAAAATGGAGACGCGAGAGACTGCAGATGCTGCAAACTTGAGCAAAACACAAACTGCAAGAGGAACTCTGCAGGTCAGGCAGCATCTGTGGAGGGGCGGTATGCAGGGAGTACTGTACCGTGGGAGAAGTAGTACTGAGTGAGCCCCACACAGTTGGAACGGTAGTGGAGAGTGTCACACAATGGGAGGGGCAGTACTTAGGGAGCTCTGCACTTTTTTTTATCATACAAATACTTTGTCAAAAAATAAAAATAAACAGACAGAGTATTAACACAATCAAAGACTGCCTATGTTGACAGTTTACAAACAAACGATCATCAAATTGATATATCGGCAACTTTGTCAACAAAACACTTGATCTCCCGCGGCGACCAGCGTTCACGGAATGCCTCCAAAGTCCCCGTGGACACCGCATATTCCCTCTCCATAGACACGCGGGCACGGACGTAGGCCCGGAAAAGGGGCAGGCAGTCAACCCTGGTGCGGCCATCGACTACCCGCTGCCTGGACCCATGAATGACCATCTTGGCCAGGCCCAGGAGCAGATGGACAGGGAGATCCTCCCCCCCCTCCCTCCCGACCTTCTCCCCTCTGTGAGAGGGGCAGTACTGAGGGAGTGCTGCATTGTGGGAGGGGCAGTACTGAGGGATTGCCACAATGTGGGTGTCTGGGGGGCTGTATTGAGCAAAGATCCTATAGTGGAGAGATAGGATCTTTGGTATTGAGGGAATACTGCACTGTGGGAGGGGCAGGACTGAGGGAGTGCTGCACCATCAAAGATACAGGAAAGAGAACTGAGAGTTCTTAGAAAAGAGGCACTGGCTGGGCATCTCAACCCTCGCTGCTGTGTCAAGCAGAGGATGAAATCCACTGCACATTTTGATGAAGAATAATGGAGTTCGCCCCAGAGATGGATAGACCAATACTGTAGATTGTAATGTGTAGAAAGTAACTGCAGATGCGGGTATATACCGAAGATAGACACAAAGTGCTGGAGTAAATCAGCATGCCAGGCAGCATCTCTGAAGAAAAATGATGGGTGACCTTGTGGGTCGGGACCCGTTTTGAGTCGGGTCTGAAGAGGGGTTCCGACCTGAAATGCATCCCATCCTTTTTCTCCAGAGATGCTGCCTGACTTGTTGAGTTACTCCAGCACTCTATGCCTATCTTTAGGTAGTAATATTAGGTATTTAGATGAGAGAGAACTGAGGGAGGTGGGTTTATGGAGGAAAATGCTGCTGAGGGAAGAGACCAGTCAGAATCAATAAATGGAAGTATGGGCATGAGGGACAGAATGGACTGCTATTGGTTTTGTTCCTTAAATCCTTATGTCCTGATCAATACTTATCACTTCACCAAGATCTTGAAATGACTTGGCTTTACTCTTAAGGTCATAGGGAATAGTAGAATTAGGCCATTCGGCCCATCAAGTCTACTCCGCCTTTCAATCATGGCTGATCTATCTCTTTCTCCTAACTCCATTCTCAAGCCTTCTCCCCATAACCTCTGACACCTGTAGTTGAGGCCAGTTCATTGGCTATATATAAGAGGGAGTTAGATGTGGCCCTTGTGGCTAAAGGGGTCAGGGGGTATGGAGAGAAGGCAGGTACGGGATACTGAGTTGGATGATCAGCCATGATCATATTGAATGGCGGTGCAGGCTTGAAGGGCCGAATGGCCTACTCCTGCACCTAATTTCTATGTTTCTATGTACTAATCAAGAATCTATCTATCTCTGCCTTAAAATTATCCACAGCTTTCTCTGGCAAAGAATTCCACAGATTCACCAAGCTGTGACTAAATACATTTCTCCTCATCTCCTTCCTAAAAGAACGTCCTTTAATTCTGTTGCTGTCTTGCTGTGCAGTGGCATGTCCCAGGAGATAACGGTGAACTGGCTTCAGTTTGAGGTGAGAAGCCATGCCCGATGCTATCAAGCAGAGCAATGTCACTGGAACTGTTCCGCGGGTGGTAGGATGGTCCTACATCAGACTTTGTCTGTAATTAGTGCTTTGTTGACTGCCTGGGATTGAAGCAGGAGGGTGTTCCTCTGAAGCTTTACAGCAGGGTATTAGGTGAGGTGACTCATCAACTACTTTCTCAGCCCTGTTTCCTCCTAGATTGAAGATCGTGTGTGATTATTACAGCCCACAGATGCACGAGTAACATAGTGTTTATCTGCTGAAAGTGTAGCCTTCCTTTTGCTTCACAGACTTGTCTCCTTCAAACCAGCAGCAAACTACCCGTGGAGGAAGATTAAAACAAAAATTACAACCTTTACACTTTGCATTTCTAATGCAGCATGTGGGCTCAGCTGGAGATGATCCTGAGTAATTACAGTGCACAGGAACACTCAGGGAACTGATGGCACTGAATCAGCAGTCAGGCAGGGTCAGGTCGAGTAAAATTAGTTTACAGATAATTTATCATCAGCTTCCAAGCCACTCTTTTCCATCCTTGTGATCCTGATCCCACCTTTGCAGTGAACCTAGGGAATTTTTGGCCACAGAACGCATGAGAAAAGTCTTTAGATTTCAGAGATACAACGCGAAAACGTGCCCTTTGGCCCAAGTGTGCACCAACCATGATCACCACGTACACCACATATTAGGGACAATTTACAACAACATACTAGAAGCCAATTGACCTACAAACCTATACGTCTTTGGAGTGTGGGGGGGAAACCAGAGCACTCGCAGAAAACCCACGTGTTCACAGGGAGAACGTACAAACTCCATGCAGATAGCACCCGCAGTCAGGGTCTAACCCGGGTCTCTGGCGCTGTAAGGCAGCAACTCTATCGCTGCGCCACTGTGCTGCACCAAATATGTTGAAGGAGGTAGTTGAGTGGGACAATGGCACAGCTTGTAGAGCCTCTGTTCAACCCTGACCTCCGCTGTGATGTGGGTCATAGAGTAATTGGTGCTGTAAATTGTCCATAGTTTGTAGATGATACACAAATTGACGGCGTTATAGGTCAATATAGGTATTGACCTGTTGGAAATGTGGACAGAGAAATGGAAGATGGAAAATCTATCTATATACTCATTAAAAGTCTCATCTTGTATGCGTGCGTGCGTGCGTGTGTGCGTGTGCCTGTTTCCATATGTTTTTGTACCTTCATCAAAACGCTACGCCCTATCGTTTAAATTTTTACATATTCTGGCACATTTTTCCCCCTCCACGCAGTAATCAGGTTCACTTAAGATTTCATCCTATATTTCGCACGTTATTGACGATTCAAGTTTAAAAACAGTCAAAAAACGTTTCTCACACATTATTTTTCCAGGACTTTCCACTGATGATGTCACAATCCCACTCACAGTGCAACAATCACAATAGGCTCTCAAGCTGCCGAGTAACACACCCCCACACCACCCTAATACCCCTCCCCCCCCCCCGGTTATTCACACCCCCCACCCCCTCCTCCCCCCTGGTTATTCACACCCCCCGCCCCCACCCCCTCCCCCCCACGTTTTAAAACACCACCTTCCAGTGATGTCAGGGGGAGGGCCTCATTTCAAACCCAATGCCTCTGCGCTTTGTCTAGTATACAATAAATGGCGGGGGGCTTTAGGAACATTAATGTACAGAGAGATCTTGGGTACAACTGCATAGGTCCCGGGAAGTGGCCACACAAGTAGATAGGGTGGTAAAGAAGGCATGTGATATACTTGCCTTCATTGCTCAAGGTGTTGAATGTAAAAGTCGAGAGATCATGTCAGGTTGCAGCTGTATAAACCGTTGGTTGCACCCCAACTGGACCATTGTGTGCAGCTCTGATTGCCATATTACAGGGAGAATGTAAAGGCTTCGGAGAGGGTACAGAAGTGGTTCACCAGAATGTTAGCTGGATATGTGGGTATTAGATATAAGGAGAGGTTGGACAGATGGGTGACACGGTAGGCTTGCTGCCATACAGAGCCAGAGAACCGGGTTCGATCCTGACCATGGGTGGTGTATGTACGGAGTTTGTACATCCTCCCTGTGACCTGTGAGGGTTTTCTCCGAGATCGTTGGTTTCCTCCTGTACTCCAAAGACGTACAGGTTTGTAGTTTAATTGGTTTGGTATAAAATGTAAAATTGTCCCTAGTGTGCAGGATAGTGTTAATGTGCGGGGATTACTGGTCGGTATGGGCTCAGTGGGCCGAAGGGCCTCCTTTCATTCTGTATCTCTAAACTCTAAATTAAAACTAAACAAAGATTTGGATCACTTTCTCTGAAGTGTCGGAGGTTGAGGGGCAATATGATAAAAAATACATAAAATGTATAAGATGTATAGATAAGGTCTATGAATCTTTTCATGGGGTCAAATGTCAAATACTAGAGGGCATAGCTTGAAGTTAAAAGGGCAACGTTTCCAGGAGATTTACTCAGCAAGATTTTTAGATAGAGAATAGTAGGTGCCTAGAATGCGCTGCTAGTGAGATGGGAGAAGTAGATACAATGACAACATTAGAGAGGAATTTAGACAATCACGTAAATATACAGGAGATGGGGGCTGGGGGGGGGGGGGGGGGGGGGGCGGGATGGGGGGGGGGGGGGGGGGGGGGGGGGGGGTATTTCTAAGCAGATGGCATGAGTTTAATTTGGTATCATAGACAGCACAGACATCATGGCCGAAGGGCCTGTGCTCTACAGTTCCATGTTCAGGGTTCTTGTGCCAAAGAGATTGAGAGATGTGGGGGGAAGGCGAGATCAGGGACTTTAAGTGGTATTGCTTGGCGGAGCAGATCTGAAGGGCTGAATGCTGCAAATTTTATACATTTCTATGTTTCTATCGCACTCATCCTACCCTCTTCCTCTCCCCCATTCACCATGTAGAAACAAGGAACTGCAGATGCTGGTTTACAAAAAAAGACACAAAGCACTCGAGTAACTCAGCAGGTTACAATCCCAAAAGTGCTGGAGAAACCAGTCTGATGAAGGGTCTGGACCAGAAATGTCACCTATCCATGTTCTCCAGGAATTCAACCTGACGTACTGAGTACCTCCAGCATTTTATGTACTTTTTCCCCTCCTTTTACCATCTCCTTCTGTCGTTCTCTCCCTCTCGCAGTAGAACAGCACTTCCTGATGTTCAGACCTGTTCACCTTCCTGCGGAGCTGACGCTCACAGGGAGAGGTGGACTTGAAGAGCAGGATTGAATTTAAGAGGAAGCTGGAGGGATAGACATAGAGGGTATATGGTGTTGGGGGAGTTGGAGAGGGGTGGGAGGAAGCTGGTGTGGAGTAGGAACAAGCAGAGGGGCTGAATGGCCTGTTGCTGTCTTGTATGTTCTGTGTAAAGAATATATTTTATCTTAAGGGTAAAATGAGGGTAGAAGCAATAGGTAGCAAGGTGAAAAGTAAAAGTGGCAGGCAGACAAAACCAGGGCAAAAATCAAAAAGGGCCACTTTTCAACATAATTGTATAAGGGGTAAGAGCGTTGTAAAAACAAGCCTGAAGGATTTGTGTCTCAATGCAAGGAGTATTCGTAATAAGGTGGATGAGTTGAACGTGCAGATAGCCATTAATGATTATGATATAGTTGGGGTCACGGAGACATGGCTCCAGGGTGACCAAGGCTGGGAGCTGAACATCCAGGGATATTCAATATTCAGGAGGGATAGAGAGAAAGGAAAAGGAGGTGGGGTAGCGTTGCTGGTTAGAGAGGAGATTAACGCAATGGAAAGGAAGGACACTAGTTTGGAGGATGTGGAATCGGTATGGGTAGAGCTGCGAAACACTAAGGGGCAGAAAACGCTGGTGGGTGTTGTGTACAGGCCACCTAACAGTAGTAGTGAAGTTGGAGATGGTATCAAACAGGAAATTAGAAATGCGTGCGACAAAGGCAAAACAGTTATAATGGGTGACTTCAATCTACATATAGATTGGGTGAATCAAATTGGCAGGGGTGCTGAGGAAGAGGATTTCTTGGAATGTATGCGGGATAGTTATCTAAATCAACATGTAGAGGAACCAACGAGAGAGCAGGCTATTTTAGACTGGGTATTGAGTAATGAGGAAGGGTTAGTTAGCAGTCTTGTTGTACGTGCCCCCTTGGGCAAGAGTGACCATAATATGGTTGAGTTCTTCATTAGGATGGAGAGTGACATTGTTAATTCAGAAACAATGGTTCTGAACTTAAAGAAAGGTAACTTTGAGGGTATGAGACGTGAATTGGCCAAGATTGACTGGCAATTAATTCTAAAAGGGTTGACGGTGGATATGCAATGGAAGACATTTAAAGACTGCATAGATGAACTACAAAAATTGTTCATCCCAGTTTGGCAAAAGAATAAATCAGGGAAGGTAGTGCATCCGTGGATAACAAGGGAAATCAGGGATAGTATCAAAGCGAAGGATGATGCGTACAAATTAGCCAGAAAAAGCAGCATACCGGAGGACTGGGAGAAATTCAGAGACCAGCAGAGGAGGACAAAGGGCTTAATTAGGAAAGGAAAAATAGATTATGAAAGAAAACTGGCAGGGAACATAAAAACTGACTGCAAAAGGTTTTATAGATATGTGAAAAGAAAGAGATTAGTTAAAACAAATGTAGGTCCCTTGCAGTCAGAAACAGGTGAGTTGATCATGGGGAACAAGGATATGGCGGACCAATTGAATAACTACTTTGGTTCCGTCTTCACTAAGGAAGACATAAATAATCTGCCGGAAATAGCAGGGGACCGCGGGTCAAAGGAGTTGGAGGAATTGAGTGAAATCCAGGTTAGCCGGGAAGTGGTGTTGGGTAAATTGAATGGATTAAAGGCCGATAAATCCCCAGGGCCAGATAGGCTGCATCCCAGAGTACTTAAGGAAGTAGCTCCAGAAATAATGGATGCATTAGTAATAATCTTTCAAAACTCTTTAGATTCTGGAGTAGTTCCTGAGGATTGGCGGGTAGCAAACGGGGAATTACAGACCAATTAGTCTAACATCGGTAGTGGGGAAGCTGCTAGAGTCAGTTATTAAAGATGGGATAGCAGCACATTTGGAAAGTGGTGAAATCATTGGACAAAGTCAGCATGGATTTACAAAAGGTAAATCATGTCTGACGAATCTTATAGAATTTTTCGAGGATGTAACTAGTAGCGTGGATAGGGGAGAACCAGTGGATGTGGTGTATCTGGACTTCCAGAAGGCTTTCGACAAGGTCCCACATAAGAGATTAGTATACAAACTTAAAGCACACGGCATTGGGGGTTCAGTATTGATGTGGATAGAGAACTGGCTGGCAAACAGGATGCAAAGAGTAGGAGTAAACGGGTCCTTTTCACAATGGCGGGCAGTGACTAGTGGGGTACCGCAAGGCTCAGTGCTGGGACCCCAGCTATTTACAATATATATTAATGATCTGGATGAGGGAATTGAAGGCAATATCTCCAGGTTTGCGGATGACACTAAGCTGGGGGGCAGTGTTAGCTGTGAGGAGGATGCTAGGAGACTGCAAGGTGACTTGGATAGGCTGGGTGAGTGGGCAAATGTTTGGCAGATGCAGTATAATGTGGATAAATGTGAGGTTATCCATTTTGGTGGCAAAAACAGGAAAGCAGACTATTATCTAAATGGTGGCCGATTAGGAAAAGGGGAGATGCAGCGAGACCTGGGTGTCATGGTACACCAGTCATTGAAAGTAGGCAGGTACACAAAAATGCTGGAGAAACTCAGCGGGTGCAGCAGCATCTATGGAGCGAAGGAAATAGGCGACGTTTCGGGCCGCAACCCTTCTTCAGACTGATGGGGGGTGGGGGGGAGAAGGAAGGAAAAAGGGAGGATGAGGAGCCCGAGGGCAGGGGGATGGGAGGAGCCAGCTCGAGGGTTAAGGAAGGGGAGGAGACAGCAAGGGCTAGCAAAACTGGGAGAATTCAACGTTCATGCCATCCGGACGCAAGCAACCAATATGAGGTGCTGTTCCTCCAATTTCCGGTGTTGCTCACTCTGGCAATGGAGGAGACCCAGGACAGAGAGGTCGGATTGGGAATGGGAGGGGGAGTTAAAGTGCTGAGCCACCGGGAGTTCAGGTAGGTTCTTGCGGACTGAGCGGAGGTGTTCGGCGAAACGATCGCCAACCTCCGCTTAGTCTCCCCGATGTAAATCAGCTGACATCTAGAGCAGCGGATGCAGTAGATGAGGTTGGAGGAGATACAGGTGAACCTCTTTCGCACCTGGAACGACTGCTTGGGTCCTTGAATGGAGTCGAGGGGGGAGGTGAAGGGACAGGTGTTGCATTTCTTGCGGTTGCAACGGAAAGTGCCAGGGGAGGGGGTGGTACGGGAGGGAAGGGAAGAATTGACAAGGGAGTTGCGGAGGGAGCGGTCTTTGCGGAAGGCAGAAATAGGGGGAGATGGGAAGATGTGGCGAGTGGTGGGGTCACGTTGGAGGTGGCGGAAATGGCGGAGGATTATTTGTTGTATTTGCCGACTGGTGGGGTGAAAGGTGAGGACTAGGGGGACTCTGGATTGAAAGTAGGCATGCAGGTGCAGCAGGCAGTGAAGAAAGCGAATGGTATGTTAGCTTTCATAGCAAAAGGATTTGAGTATAGGAGCAGGGAGGTTCTACTGCAGTTGTACAGGGTCTTGTTGAGACCACACCTAGAGTATTGCGTACAGTTTTGGTCTCCAAATCTGAGGAAGGACATTATTGCCATAGAGGGAGTGCAGAGAAGGTTCACCAGACTGATTCCTGGGATGTCAGGACTGTCTTATGAAGAAAGACTGGATAGACTTGGTTTATACTCTCTAGAATTTAGGAGATTGAGAGGGGATCTTATAGAAACTTACAAAATTCTTAAGGGGTTGGACAGGCTAGATGCAGGAAGATTGTTCCCGATGTTGGGGAAGTCCAGAACAAGGGGTCACAGCTTAAGGATAAGGGGGAAATCCTTTAAAACCGAGATGAGAAAAACTTTTTTCACACAGAGAGTGGTGAATCTCTGGAACTCTCTGCCACAGAGGGTAGTTGAGGCCAGTTCATTGGCTATATTTAAGAGGGAGTTAGATGTGGCCCTTGTGGCTAAAGGGATCAGAGGGTATGGAGAGAAGGCAGGTATGGGATACTGAGTTGGATGATCAGCCATGATCATATTGAATGGCGGTGCAGGCTCGAAGGGCCGAATGGCCTACTCCTGCACCTAATTTCTATGTTTCTATGTTTCTATGTTAAGGTGTTCTCTGGGTACAGATGGGGAGATTGGCTCTGAATACGGGCAGGCGTAGCTGATACACCTTCCTGTGCCTTGGCACAAAACGCCCAGCATCTCTGGAGAATTGATGGGTCAGTTTTGATTAATAAATGCCATTCCGGTATCAGCCCTGGGCCCACTGATAAATACAATAGCTCCCGCACCCACATATCCACAAGGTTACATTTCTCAAACCCTCTGTGGTCCCATCCCTCCTTCTCTGCAACCAGCTTCATTATCCAAAACTTCTCATCTTTTTATTTCACATATGGTACACTTGCCTTCATTGCAAGGGGCATTGACTAGACAAATCTGGATGTCATGATGTAACTAGAATGCTGCATGGATTAGAGGGTTTCAGCTACAGGGAGAGGTTGGATAGACTTGGATTGTTTTGTCCCGAATGTCAGAGGTTGAGGGGAGACTTAACAGAAGTATTATGAGAGGCATAGATAGGATAGACAGTCAGAACCTTTCACCCAGGGTAGAAATGTCCAACACTGGAGGGCATAGCCTTAGGGTGAGAGGGGGAACATATAACGAAGATGTGCGGGGCAAATCTTTTACACTGGTGGTGGGTATGGGGCAATAGGGGACCTGGAACGCATTGTCAGGAGGTAGATACGATAGTGGCGTTTAATAGGCTTTTAGATAGGCTCATGGATATTATGTAGCCAGCTCTTGATTTAATCGTCCAGGCCCAGTCAGAATGAAATGCCAGGTTATCCCTGTTATGCTGTTTGTGTACACACTATACAGATGGATGATTCGATCAAGGTAACCCCATATCCCCAGACTTCAGGCATTAATAATATCTCTACTTTTAACCAAAGCCTCCACACACTGACCATCGATCCTGCCTACATCCATGTTCCACCAACAACAATGCCATGCATGTGTATGTATGTCCACACTGGTATACGCACACAGGCATACACACTTAAAGGTAGAATTCACATGCATGTGCATAGACACACATACACTCCCATTCAATGTGCCCTTGACTTGCATGCATTCATGCATGCATACATATGCTTTTTCACACACACACACACTCCAACACACACAGACAAATTCATTATTGTCATTCATCAGTAGTCACTGACAAATCTTGGCTTTGCGTCCAATTTAGAAATACATCATTAAGCAAATTAGTGAAGCATCAGATATTGTAAAGAGCAAGTTAGCGCAGTTCTCAATATTAGAAACTTCAGCAGCCATCTGTATTCATGAACTTCGACCCATCCAGGCAGAAAGCCTAACCTGGCGGAGTGAGAGAGTGCTGCACATTTGAAGATGCCCTCTTTTAGGCAAGACATGATACTTTGCCTCCTCTCTGTAGACTTAAAAGATCCATCTCCACTCTTCCAATTCAGACTTCCTGCCCTTTCCAAGTGTAATTGCTCCATCATTGGCAGCTGCGCCTTCAGTTGCCTAGTCCCTGAGTTCTGGTAATGGCTACTGATTCTCTCTACTTCACTCCTCTCTCTCCTCTTTCAAGTCCCTCTTGAACCTCTGTTCATCTGCAATGTCTTTCCGCACAGCAAGGCAAATGCCTTCATTCTGCATCCTTATGCTCCCTGCACCCACCACCCACTCTGTTCCAACCCCCACACCTATCGCCCAATATCCAACCCCACAGTCACCAACATTCACGGAATGCTTCTTGCTTTTGTTTAAACAAATGGACTGTGGGAGGATGATCTCTGCTTTCAGTGTAATATCTGTCCTCCAGTATGCTTCAGTGAACAAGTCAACAATAACAGGCCTCAAACTGCAACTCGATGTCTCAGATTGAAGGCATGTTGATTTTGGCGTTATCATTTAACTTCCCTCTCCTCTTGTACATTGGCGCCAGTCAAGAAATGCATGTTAAAAAAAAGAGGAGGAAGGTGTGAGATTTAGGAAGAGAATACCAATGCTTGGTGTCCATGCAGCTGAAAGTACAGTCATCGATGAGCTTGAGGCACATCAGGTACTTGAGCAGCTGACACAAAGCCTGCGCCATGCTTGGCTGCAATTGAGTCTTTAGCCATGCGATTCTGCAGGTGCAGCGCAGTCAGGTACTTGAAGTATGACGCATCTTCCAATCTTGAGATTGTAATTTCCATTACTAATCAGCTCTGTGTTCACCTGCATCTGTCCCTCTCTCTCTCTCTGAGATACTTGGATCGATAATTGCTCACTTGTCAAGACTTCCACTTCACAGAGACATTTCCAAACATAATGAGAAGCTTCTTTCTGAGCAGCGAGCCAAACAATTTAGCAAATAAAGTCAGCAAATATTTGGTTTTCCACATATTTGTTTTGGCACTGGTGGATGAGAATTCACCCGGGAATAATGAGTCGGGCAAGCTGTTTGTTGCAACATTGGGGCTAATTTTTCAATGCTTTATCCAATGCTTAGCAAGGAAGGAATCAGAAAGCATTGCAACATAACAAGAGACTCTTCAAAGATAGACACAAAAACCTGGAGTAACTCGGCGGGTCAGGCTGCTTCTGAAAAGGAAGAGGTGATGTTTCGAGTGGAGACCATTCTTCGGATCAGATCAGACTATTCGAATCCATAATGCTTGTGGAGTTTCCAAGTCCCCTTCAAGCATTTATCTCTTTCAAGTATTTCTCCAATTGGTTTGAGAATGTTTCAATGGTCTTTCATGTTCCAGATCATAAACGTTACTGCAAAACAATTTCTCCCCCTCGGGTCCGTCTGCGTTCACTTCACCCCGTGTTCCCTGGTCACACTGCGGTATGGTCATTGAGTTGAGTTGAGAACTTGCATCAGAACTGAGAGATAGCCCATATAAAGAGGTGGAAGAGAAGGAAGATACAGGGGCTTGTCTGTGATGGAAGAAACTAGATGAGGTGCGGGATGATGGCCAGATGGATCCAGAGGAAGGTAGGGAGGCAGGAGTTTAGAGACAGAGGCCGGAAGGTGATACATTGAAATAGAGAAAAAGGAAGACAAACACACTTTAAGGATTACTGACGGCTCAGTCTTGCTGACAATGGTCAGAGTGCTGCAGTATTCCAACCCCCTGGTCCCATCTCGAGTCGTGACCGCTACATTAACGATTTCCCTGGGGGCATCAGTTGTGTATTGTGCACCGATTGAAAATCATTGCAGAAAACTAGAATGCATACACATACGCAAGCAAGTGGCAAGTGGATCAGGATTAATTTCCAATCTCATTTAATGTCTGTGTTCCCGATAACATCACCTGGAACGGTCTCCTCCACATTCTCTCCCGCTCCGGATTACGGGCTGTTTGCTTTCTTCATTTCCACCGGCTACACATTCTCAACACTGAAGTGATTTAAAGCTGAGCTGGTTCTCATGACAGTTGCCCTCTACCCTCCTCGGTGGTTTCTGAGCTATGCACTGCGTCTCCGGCTTCTCAACGCTGCATGATTTCCGGCAACGCTGACTTGGGCAACAACTGAGGTGTTAAAACCAACCACGCCTTCATCCTGCTTCGGGAGTCAACGTTATTCCCTCCTCAACACTGAAGCAAAGCAATGTTACAGGCCCTCAGAATAATTTACAGGGAGGCAATTTCATTGATGTTTATCACAGAATGAGAATCTCAAAGGACATTACGAGACCATTACATTAACACTGATTGATAAAGAACCGGTCATTATTAAGATTAAGAAGGGTCTCGACCCAAAACGTCACCCATTCCTCTTCTCCAGAGATGCTGCCTGTCCCGTTGAGTTACTCCAGCATTTTGTGTCTATCTTCAATTTAAACCAGCATCTGCAGTTCTTTCCATAGAAACATAGAAAATAGGTGCAGGAGTAGGCCATTTGGCCCTTCGAGCCTGCACCGCCATTCAATATGATCATGGCTGATCATCCAACTCAGTATCCTGTACCTGCCCTTCTCTCCATACCCCCTGATCCCTTTAGCCACAAGGGCCACATCTAACTCCCTCTTAAATATAGCCAATGAACTGGCCTCAACTACCTTCTGTGGCAGAGAGTTCCAGAGACTCACCACTCTCTGTCATTATTAAGACTTGTTAACTACCATCATCAAGTTCCATTTGAACATCAGCTCTCCCTTATCTGGTTTCAGCTGTCACCTACGCCCCTCTGATCTTTAGTCTGCCCTTGCCACTTGTTCCATCTATCTATTTTTTTTCTCCTTACCAGGTGCCACCTATTATTTACCAACCTCGGTATCAATATCCCTCCCTCACCCAACTGGCTCAGTCTGCCCAACATCCCCCCACCCACCCGTTTCCACCTATCACCAACTATCCCCTTTTGTCTCTCCCCCTGCCTCTCGCCTCTTTATACTGGCTATGTCTCAGTGGCGCAGGCAGGGGTGAGAGAAGGGAACTACCCTCATGAGAGCAAGGAAGAGTACATTTAAGTTGAGGAATTGCTGAGCTGAGTGCCAGCATTTGTCAGTGGAAACAGGGTAACGGGTGTATGTTAAATATGTAGTGAGACAGATGCTATATAAATCAGAGCAGTGATTCCACAAACCATCCCTGGGTTACAAACGCTCGTGCTTTGGGCACTGCTACCACTTTATTATGATAACATTACCAGTTGCTGGTGATGAGATCTAATGCCCCTGTCCCACTTAGGAAACCTGAACGGAAACCTCTGGAGACTTTGCGCCCCACCCAAGGTTTCCGTGCGGTTCCCGGAGGTTCCCGGAGGTTTTTGTCAGTCTCCCTACCTGCTTCCACTACCTGCAACCTCCGGCAACCACCTGCAACCTCCGGGAACCGCACGAAAACCTTGGGTGGGGCGCAAAGTCTCCAGAGGTTTCCGTTCAGGTTTCCTAAGTGGGACAGGGGCATTACTATGTGCAAACTAGCGGCTGCTTTTGCTATGTTACCTCATTGACCACTGAGTCAATGAGGTACTGAGGGTACACCACAGTGTCAGAGATTGCACTTCCTTCTCAAGTTCCTTTTCCTTCCTTCTCTAGAAGATCCATGGGACTGTTTTGCGAAAGAGTTTTCCTTGGCATTCAGGATCAATATCAACAAATAAAAAGACAATTTGGTCATTGCTATTTGCAGATGGAAGCTTTCTCTACCAACACTGATTGCTGCATTTCCAACATTACCACAGTGATCACATCAGGAGCATTTCACCATCTGTGAAGCTTTTTGTTCACAGAGTGAGGCTGTGAAAGATGCTCAAGAAACACAATTTTATTTTCTTCAGTGTTGGCTGACACTTGAAGGTCATTTTACTGGGAGGCCAATACCTGGCCACGTAACACCTTTGCCCACAGGAGCTGAATGCTCCCACGACCTGTCACAATCCATCAGTATCTGCAAACTGAATGTCCTGTCTCCTGCCCTGGTGATGGGGCATAGACGAGATGTAATGGGGGGGATTTCCAGATGAGCACCAGCGCATCTGATTGATTTTGTTCATGTTAAGGCAGAAATGCAAAATTTTAAAGAGTAGGCACCTACCTGTGCCTGAACAGGACAACTTAGAGTTTCCTTGGCATTTCCGTGAACTTTGCTCAGGTGAAATGGGGCAGGAGACAGGGTGCTCGCATGTTCTACCTGTCCAGCCTTCCCTGCAGTCACACTTTCCACAGTTGCATTGTCCGTGACCTTCAGAGTAAAGTGGAGACATTAGAGGGTGATGCATAATAGCGATACTTACTTTCCACACCACTGGATAACTGATAGTTGTACAACACGACATTAAGCCTGCACTCAGAGTATTGGGTTCAGTTCTGCTCACCCAGCTATTGGAAAGATGCCATTAAGCTGGGAAGAGCGCAGCAAAGATTTACAAGGATGATGCTGGGACTCGAGGGACTGAGTTATAGGCTAGGGCTTTATTGGAGTGTAGGAAAATAGGCAAAATCAGTCTTGGGCACTTTCCAGGCTTGGGCAATCAAGAACTTAAGGGCACAGACTTAAGGTGAGATGAGAAAGATTTAACAGGAACCTGAGGGGCAACTTTTCACTCAGAGGATGGTACATAGATATAACAAACTGTCAGAGAAAATGATTGAGACGGCTGCAATAACAACAAATGGCCTGTTTCTATGTCCTACGTAATGGAAGGTTCTCAGGAATTTGCAGGTGTCAGCGGTTCCTTACCTGAACAGAAGCCATCGGAGTACCTGTCGTAAACTGCGTGGCAGTCTCTCTCATCACATTCGCATGTCTCCCCATGAATGTCACCATACTCCCCACTGGGATCTAGGTCGTAACACACACATTCACCACAGATACAGTTCCCTAAGAAAAAAGACAAAGCAGGAGGGCGTTTGTACTGTATTCCAGCACGGTCACAACATGTAATCCACGTTCAATGGATCTGGATTATAATTATTATGTAGTCACAAAGAGAAAATATCCTTTCTCACCCTGCTATCACAGCCTCTTGCTAAGGAGGCATTCATTGTTCATGAACATAAACTATTAGCAAACCATCTCATCCTTGAACAAATCAATTTTGGGGTGACCCTTACTTCTGTAACCCTGAGTTCCCACCTATAGGGCCTGTCCCACTAACGCAACTTTTCAGCGACTGTCGTCGGCCTTCAAGCTCGAGGGCACTCGCCTGAAAAATCTCGAGCTGGATCGAACGTCTGCGATGAAACCGCGAGCCGGATCGACCATCTGTACATACACACACACACACACACACACACACAAATCCATCGCAAAGGCGGGGGCCAGGGAAAGCGGAGGGTGCGCTGACTGAAATTCACACCTGCGATGAACAGGAAGGTAAAAGGTGGCTGCCTCAGTTTCGGTAAGTCCTTTAGAGAGCGTGGAGAGGGGGGAGAGAAGGGGAGAGAGGGGGAGAGAGGGGGAGAGAGGGGGAGAGAGGGGGAGAGAAGGGGTGAGAAGTGGAGAGAAGGGGAGAGAAGGGGGGAGAAGGAGTGGAGACACTTTTAAGAAGCCAGACAATTTTAATAAATTTAGCGGGCATTTAACATTACCGGTCGGTTTACTTACCTTTTTTTTTGTCAACGAGCTTTACCTTCGACTACCCTCGATTACCTTCAATTGCCTTCGATTACCTACGAATAACATGCCGACCTACAAGGACCTACCTTGACTAAACCTAAGAGTAAAAAAAGATCTATTTTTTCCATGGCGACCTATTTTTACTTGCGGGCATTTTTCAGCATGTTGAAAAATACGCCGCTACCTAGCTGAGGCCTCGAGTACGCAGGGACTACTCTCGAGCATGAAGGAGAGTTACAAAGACCTCCTATGTGCATTCAGTGCATCTGAATGAAATTAGACCTACTCAGCACACACAATGCCCCTGATTAGTTTTTATCGAGGAAAGATGGGCATCAAGACTATCATCTCCCAGGTCTTGTAAGGGAATCATTATAACTCTGCCCAGTTTCTAGCGAATCCTATCAATCCGCCCCTTACTTCTATGTATTTATAAATCCTGGGTTTCAGTGATGTGAATGGTTTTCTTTATAAAATTTAGCTCAGAATCTAACTATTGGGGAAGTCAAGGGAATACTGATATGAATCTCCGTCCCTTTCTCTTCACCCATTTCTCGTTCCCTCTTTTTCTCAATCTGCCTTTTACTTTTGTCCTCCCTCACTTTGTCTTCCTCCTCTTTTTCAATCTCCTTCTCTCCCTCTAGTTCTCTTGTATCCATCTCATTGATTTCCTGCCTCTTCCTGTCTCTTTGTACCTCTCCCCCACCTCCCTGTCAAACTGTCACCAGGCTCCCGGCTATCTCACTCCCCTCTCTCTGCCTCTCCCTCTTCCTTTTCCTCTGCGTGCCTTTCCCTGGCCCTCTGCCTCTCTCCCCTGCCTCACCCTCTGTCTCTTTTTTTTCTTTTTTTTCTTTTTTTAAATTCCAAGACTTTATTCGACACAACAAATGATACAACAGATCAAGTCATGAACAAAAAAAAAATTACACTATATCAGTTGTACAGGGTCTTGGTGAGACCACACCTGGAGTATTGCTTACAGTTTTGGTCTCCTAATATGAGGAAATACATTCTTGCCATAGAGGGAGTACAGAGAAGGTTCACCAGACTGATTCCTGGGATGTCAGGACTTTCATATGAAGAAAGACTGGATAGACTCGGTTTGTACTCGCTAGAATTTAGAAGATTGAGGGGGGATCTTATAGAAACTTACAAAATTCTTAAGGGGTTGGACAGGCTAGATGCAGGAAGATCGTTCCCGATGTTGGGGAAGTCCAGAACAAGGGGTCACAGTTTAAGGATAAGGGGGAAATCTTTTAGGACCGAGATGAGGAAAACTTTTTTCACACAGAGAGTGGTGAATCTCTGGAATTCTCTGCCGCAGAAGGTAGTTGAGGCCAGTTCATTGGCTATATTTAAGAGGGAGTTAGATATGGCCCTTGTGGCTAAAGGGATCAGGGGGTATGGAGAGAAGGCAGGTACAGGATACTGAGTTGGATGATCAGCCATGATCATATTGAATGGCGGTGCAGGCTCGAAGGGTCGAATGGCCTACTCCTGCACCTATTTTCTATGTTTCTATGTTTCTAAGTGTGTCATTATAATACAACAGTGAAATCATTGTACAATACTCTCAACCCTACGCGAGGGACTCATAGGGTCTCTAAGATCGAAGACTAGAAGAGAGAGATTCTCGAGTCAGAGTTATGTAGAGAGCTAGGATCTCAACTCTCTCTCTCTCTCATCTCTTCTATTCTCTCTCTTCTATTCTCTGTTTCTATCTCTCATCTCTCTCTCTCTCGTTCTCTTCTCTCTCTCTCTCTCTCTCTCTCTCTCTCTCTCTCTTTCTCTCCCTCTCACACTCGTGCTTTACCTCTCCCTCTCTCTTTCTTCTTCTTGTTCCTCTCTCTGCTTCCCTCTTCTTCTGCCCCTCTCTTTGTCCGTTCACTCTCTTTCCACCATTCTCTTGCTCCACTCTCACACTCTCTCTCTCTCTTCCTATGTTTGAAATCCTTTGCTTTCCACCCCTCTTTTTTACAGAAAAACAGAAACAAATCAGTAAATAACAGCTTTATGCCTCCAATTTAGCCTGTCAATGTCTTCCAATTCAGCAGTAACGAGTCTTTAGGTGCTACAGTATAACAAAATGGCAGGGCTTAGCTGCATTAGGTGGTGTTTACATCATTCCCAGCACACTAATCATTGCAGGGCTGGTGACATAATTGGCAATATTTTCCAATATTCACCACATGCATTTTTTGCACTTGAATTGTTTTGAAAGACAGACCTCGGCTGCTGCACTTCTGGCCACCTGGTGACGTGCATCTCCTCTTGCTCTCCCATGGGCTGATGTCACACTCATATTCGCATTTATCGCCATGCCAACCCGGCATGCAGTAGCAGTTACCACAGTAACACGCTCCATGGCCTTAAACCACAAGAAATATTTGGGTAAAAGCAAAGAAATCACAACTTCAGAACATTTCAGCATTTCATTTTATCTTAATGAATTATTGAGTCATTTTTGGCAATTTCTCTTTGCAAGGGGTACCCAAATAAAATGACATCCATAAGTATATCAACTAATCTTAACCAGGGTAACTGATGTCATCAAATGTCCTACATACACTCACGTTACCACACCAGAGTATAAAAAGATTAAAAAGAGAATACATATTCAGTCTAAGGCTCCCCAACACATGTCCAAGTTGTGTGAAATGAATGGTTAATCTTGCTCCAAACTGAGGTAGAGTTAGGGCTGGTTATGTACCTTTTGCCAAAATTAACAAGTTTAGATGAATATTAAAATAACAGCAGGATATTGATCATATACAGATTAAGGCAGAGAAAAGGCAGATGGAATTCAACCCGGACATATGTGAGGAATTGCACTTTGTGACGTCTAGTGCAGTTTTTTTAAACTTTGCTTAGGCAGTATTTGGAGTATTGTGCGCTGTTCTGGTCACTCCGTTACAGGAAGGATTGGGAAGGCATTGGAGAAGGTGCAGCTCTATAGGACTTTGGTTAGGCCACATTTGGAGTATTCCATGCAGTTCTGTTTGCCCCATTACAGGAGAGATGTGGAAGCCTTGGAGAGGGTGCAAACGAGGTTTACCAGAATGCTGCCTGGATTAAAGGGTTTCAGCTACAAGGAGAGGATGGACTTGAACTGTTTTCTCTGGAAACTCGGAGGTGGAGGAGAGACTTGATTAAAAATATGTTAAATTATGAAAGGCATAGAGAGGATAGATAGTCAGATCCTTTTGTCCCCAGGGTGAAAATGTTCAACACTAGAGGACATTGCTATAATGTGAGAGAGGGGAAATATATAATGGAGGTGTGTGGGGCAAGTTTTTTACACGGGGGTGGTGGGGGCCTGGAATATATTGCCGGCGGTGATGGCCGGTGGTGGAGGCAGATACGATAGTGCCGTTTAAGAAGCTTTTAGATAGGCACATGGATTTGCAGGGAATGGAGGGATATGGATCAATTGCTGGCACATGAGATCAGTTCAGCTAGGCACCATGTTCAGCAAAAACATTGTGGGCCAAAGTGCTTGTACCTGTGCTGTACAGTTCTTTGTTCTATGTTCTAAGGTACAGAAGAGGTTTACGAGGATGTTGCCTGGTTCAGAGGGTATTAGCTATGAGGAGAGGTTGGACAAGCTTGGATTGTTTTCTCTGGAGGTTGAGGGGGGCCTGACAGTAGTTGACACAATAATGAGAGCTATAGTTAAGGCAGACATTCAGAACCTTTTTTCCTGGCATTGATACATCAAATATTAGATGTTTAAGTTGAGAAGAGGAAAGTTTAAATGAGACTAGACCAAGTGCAGACCCGTTGGGTCTGGTCCCCGAAAGTGTTTCAGACCCCGAGTACGGGGAGGGGGGGGGGGAGGATGGAGTGGGCGGGCGGGCGTGATGGCGAGTGAGCCTGCGGGCCAGGCGTACGCTGTCAAGACGCTGCGTACGCCGTCTAGACGCTGCGTACGCCCGTCGAGACGCTGTGTATGCCCTCAATGCGCCTGCGGGCCGACAGGCCGTTAACGCGCCGGCTCTGTCACGCTGGCTCAAGCCAAAGATCGGCTGTTCCCCCGCTGCTTTTCCGAGCACAGCGAAAAGCCGATCTTTGGCTTGAGCCAGCGTGAGAGAGCCAGGTCGGGGGGGGGGAGTGGAGGAGAGCCGGGCGGCAGCAGCGAAAATCACCAGCGAAATGAGAAATATGTCAGCGTATTTGTAGGAGAGCCGGGCGGCAGCAGTCGTTATGGTGGCTAGCCAGCAGGAGGCGACAAAATGAGTGAGTGGGGGGGGGGGGGGAAGGATTTTATTAAAAATGTGTAGATTAAAACGCCGAAATTTAATGAGGATTGGATTTGCGAATGTAAAAGTGAAATGTCTAGCGAAATGGGAAAAATCTTGGAGTTTTTGCGTGTGGTTTTGGCGGATCAAGGAATCAAAGGTCAAATCTGACACCCACAAACAAATAAAGACACAAACAAAGAAAGACTCACACACACAGAGTTTTAAAAGTATACAAATCTGACAACCACAAACAAATAAAGACACACACACACACAGTTTTAAAAGTAGATAGATAGATAGATAGATAGATAGATAGATAGATAGATAGATAGATAGATAGATAGATAGATAGATAGATAGATAGATAGATAGATAGATAGATAGATAGATAGATAGATAGATAGATAGATAGATAGATAGATAGATAGATAGAGAAAAATATTTACTCAGAGAGTGATCGGTCTGGAATGTGCTGCCAGGTGGTGGTGATGGTGGAAGCAAATATGATAGTGGAATTCAAGAGGCATTCAGATAAGCACATGAATATGCAGATAATGGGGGGAAATGGATCATATAGAGGCAGGGTAGATGAGTTTAATTTGGAGTCATGCTCAACACAGATATTGTAGGCTGGAAGGGCTGCTTCTGTGCTGTAGCGTTCTGTGCTCTATTCTCAATTGCATGGACCATGGGGTGTTCTCTGGTTGTATGATTATAACTCTATATCTGAAAATAATTTAGCCTCTAATTCCTCAGTATTCAATGTACATTCACACCTGAGCATCAAGTGAAATGTTGAAAAGGGCAGGATTTTCACAAACACTGGCAAGAATCTAATCAAAACCACGCAATGTTTCAAAATGACACAAACATGTTGTCAATCATTGAAAGGTCAGAAGGAAATGCAGGCAAACTCGTATTGTCAGGATTTAAGTTGCATTGTGTAGAGGAACACACATACAAAACACACACATTGACCAAAATAACCTAATTAAGCTTATTTTGAATAATTAAACTTCTTCACATTTTATGCAACCTTTTGTTATTCAACGTGTTGCGGATGCCAATGGCAATGACATTTATTGTCCCTGAACTGAGGAGGCAGATAAAGTATATTGTTGGGTGTGAAATCACATATCAACCAAACTAGGCAACGATGGCATATTGGTGAGAAAAATGAAATGCAGATGCTGGAACCTTGAACAAAACATAGGGTGTTGGGCAACTTCAGTGGTTCAGGCAGTACCTATGGAGGGAATGGACAGGTGACATTTTGCCCAGAGTAGGGGATCGAGAACAGGAGGACATAGGTTTGAGGTGAGGGGAGAAGGATTTAATAGGAAACTAGACTAAGTGGGACCCGTTGGGTCCCTGTCACATGGGAGGCCTGGTCCCCCAACGCAACCCGTTCCCCAATGAAATATTCCACCACTCACCCGTTCCCCCAATGCAACCCGTCCCCCCAACGGAATATTGCACCACTCACGCATAGCCCCCAACTGCGCAGGCACGGCTCCTTTCCCCTCATCCCCAGAACTCTCTCACCCTCCTCTTCTCCCTTCCTCTTCTTTCCCCTCTCCCCCTCCCCTCCCCAATCCCTCCCTCACCTCTCCCTCCCTCTCTTTTCCCCTATCCTCAGTCACTCCCTCCCTCCCTCCCTCCCTCCCTACATAACTCGTCACCCCTCCCTACTCTCCTATCCCTCTATCCCCCACTCCTCACTTCCCGCTATACCCCAACTATCCCTCCTGACCTCCCCCACTCCCCCCTCCTCTCCCTCTATTCACCCTCCTCCCCCACTCTCCTCACCTCCCCCACTTTCCCCCTGTTCCTCCTTACCCCTTCCTCTCCCTCAATCCCCCCCATCCTCCCTTCTCACCTCCCCAGGATCTTTCCCCTCTCCTCCTCCCCGATGGACGGTTGTGGGGTGGGGGCGGTTGTTATGGGGGGATGTGGGGGCAGGGTTGTTGGGGCAGGGTTGTGGGGGAGGGGGGGTTGTGCAGGAGGGGGATGGGGGGGGGGGGTGTTGTGGGGGAGGGGGTGGTTGTATGGAACGAGCTGCCGGAGGAGGTAGGATAGGCAGGCACTATTGCAATGTTTAAGAATCAATTAGACAGGTACATGGACAAGATACATCTGGAGGGATATAGGCCAAACGCGGACAGGTGGGACTAGTGTGGATGGGGCATGTTGGTTGGTGCGGGCAAGTTGGGCCGAAGGGCCTTTTTCCACACTGTATAACTCTATGGCAGACATTGGTGAACAAAATGGGTTTTTACAAAAATAAGAGGTTTAATGGTCATTGCAACCAAGGTTGGCTTTTTTTAATTTTTAATTCCTGGTTTATTTAAATACTTAAATTTAAATTTTGCAATTATCATGATAGGATTAGAGCTCTTGGTCTTGAACATGAAAGTTTTATTCAATACCATCTCTGAAGTTCCAGCTTTGCTTTTGGTAAATATATTGTGAACAGTAAAATGAAAGGGCACAGTTGCCTACCTCCACAAATCTCGTCAGTTTCATCGTCAATGCATTCTTCGTCATTACACTCACAAAACTTTCCATAAACAAACTTGTCAGCTCCAGAATTACTGCAGATACAGGTTCCACAGTGACAGGTGCCTATAAAACATCAACCGCATAATTATTTCCATGAATCCCACTGTCTCTGACAAAATAGCTTGTTAAATCAAATGCAATTTGTTTGATCATAAAACATATCAGCATTTCTGAACACCACTGCCCAATGAATGGTGGGCAGTGGTGCACTCCCCCTTGGCCTGCCCCTCTCAGAATCCTCTCTGAGTTGTAAAAATGATTCATAGCATTGTCACTGACTCCAACTCAGACCCAAAATAATTGGACAAACCTCTTTGAGGCTTGGAAAATTCTTTGGAATTTTCTAGGGAAGCTGGATTTAAAAAAATGAGAGAGAGAGAGAAAGATAGAGGGAGATGGTAATGAAGGAGATGGTTTATTAGGGTGTTAGGCGCTTCCCCCTCCTGGTGAATGCTATGTACTTACCTTTCTCTGTTTCTATCCCAAGTACAGGCCTCGTGGCTGTGAGTCTGGAATCGAGGGGTTAAAGGCTCCTGTACCCGATTGGCCAAGCTGCGTCAGGTGACGGGTGACTCATCTGAAGTATAAATACCAGAGCTTCCCAGGATTCTCTCTCTTCTTCGTCGACCCTGATTGATGAGCAGACTGCTGGTGTGGGCCGAGGAAGCCTGACCACATGGCATAGAACTTTGTGTATTTTCACCATTCCTTGTTAACAGATATTGAATTGGGACGGATAAGGGCTGACCTTAGAGTTTTCGTGTATTTTGGTTTCAGGGTTGTATCTCTTTGGGCAGGTTTTGGAATCTCCGGTTCGACGGCCCATTGCGTGGCTGGCTGGAGCATTGTTAAATTGTTTGTCGGTTTATCCATATCCCTGACTGGGTTGTTTAAATCAGGTTTGGGTTTTGTGTTCCAATGAATGATTAAAACTGTTTTTGAACCTGAACCTGGTTTTTGACTTGTGTTACGCGGCTCTGAAGTACTTGCATTCGGGAGTCGTAACAAAATGGGGGCTCGTCCTAAGTTTTGAGGACCCTAGACGTTTTAGGGGGTTTTTTTTGGTAGGCTTCTGGACTGAGGAAGTCTGTGTGTTGTGAGGGAATTTTTTCTTCCCTGTTTGTGGTAGCATTAGTGCCCAAGTTTTAGCTGGTGGTTTGGTGCTACATTAGAAATGGAATTTAAGGTGAAAGAATTTGTTGAGGCTCCTAGTCGGGAGTTGTTTGATAGATGTACGAAGGAGCATTTGATTTTGCTGGCTGAGAACTATGCCGTGACTATTGACAAGCATTCAAAGAAACACTCCATTAAATCGGAGTTGTGGGCTGCGTTGGTGGAGGCTGGGGTTTTGCCTGGTGGTGCAGACAGTCCCCCACCTTCTGTTCAGCCAGTTCAGAACATGGAGGCCATCATTAAACTGAAGGAGATGGAGCTTGAGTCACAGAGAATTGCCTCTTTGTTAAAAGAGAAAGAGCTCATGCATGTTCTTGAAATGAAACGGCTTGAGCTTGAGGAGGAAACCAAAAGGGCTGAATTTCAGCTGCGGGAAAAAGAAATAGATAATTCCCGGGTTTCTTCTAGGGAGCGGGAGTTTGATATGAGCAAGAACATCCGCCTGGTTCCCCCGTTTCGTGAGGAGGATGTGGACAAGTATTTCACAGTGTTTGAACGGGTGGCTTTGTCCTTGCAGTGGCCTAGGGACGTGTGGACCTTGCTATTGCAGTGTGTCCTTGTGGGTAAAGCACGGGAGGTGTACTCGTCTTTATCTGTTGAAAGCAGTCTGGACTATGAGTGTGTGAAGTCTACAGTATTAAGGGCTTATGAATTAGTTCCAGAGGCGTACCGGCAGAAGTTCCGACGCTTTAGGAAGTTTGATAGTCAGACTTATGTGGAGTTTGCTAGGGAGAAGGAGGCACTTTTTGACAGGTGGTGCGCTTCTCAAGGAGTGAAGGATTTTGAGCTACTGCGGGCCTTGATGATTATGGAAGACTTTAAGAACTGTCTCCCTGAGGGGGTTACTACTTACCTTAATGAGCAGAAGGTGAATGAGGTGTCTAAGGCTGCGGTGTTGGCAGATGAGTATGTATTGACTCATAAATCTGATTTTGTTGGGCGATCCTATAGTTTTGGTGCACGGCCGGTTGATCGTGGTGGTGTCGCCGGTGGCAGTGTCAAAGCTGTTTCTGTGCCTGCAAGTGGCAGCACGTTGATACAGGGGGAGGTCCGAGCTGATAAGGTTGACGGAAATGTGAGGACTAATGAAGGTCCTGTGTGCTACTATTGTAGAAGGAGAGGGCACATGTTAAAGTCGTGTCCCGTTCTGAAGCAGAAAAATGCAAAGCCTGTGGCTTTGGTGGGTGCACAGAAGGCACCTGTCGTACCTGAGGTGCCTGAGTCTGATGAGTGTAGGAATTATTCATGAGTGTAGTTCATCATGAATGGTTTTGTTTCTCTAGAGGATGGGGGTGATAGAGTTCCAGTATCCATCTTGCGTGATACTGGTGCTACTCAGTCCTTTATATTGGATGGTGTACTGCCGTTTTCTGGGGAATCATCGGTTGGGTCAAGTGTCCCAGTGGTAGGATTCGGGATGGATGACATGGTAGTGCCTTTGCATACCGTGCGTCTCGAGTCCGAGTTGGTTTCAGGCCGGGTAACTGTTGGGTTACGGCCGTGTTTTCCCTTTGGGGGAGTTTCTGTGATTTTGGGGAATGACTTGGCAGGAGGTAGAGTTTTACTCACTCCTGAGGTGACGGCTGTTCCGATGGTGCAGAGTCCTGATAGATTGGCTATGCAGCATCCAAAGGTCTTCGCAGCTTGTGCTGTCACGAGGGCTATGGCTAAGAGCCAGGCGAAGTTTGAGGATGTGGTGGACCTGAGTGAGAGCATTTTTGGGGATCAGGATGATAGATCCTGTGTTGTGAAGGGTGTTTCTCCATCTCAAGATGGGATAGTGTCTGGAAATGTGCCGGTGTCACTGTCACGTGACCGGCTGGTTGAGGAGCAAAAGAGTGATCCAGGTTTATCTGATCTGTTCGACTGCGCAGTGCCTGAGGGGGATATGGATTCCACAGCAAAGGGGTAGTTTCTAAGGGATGGCTTACTGATGCGAAAGTGGTCTCCCTTGGATATGTCTGGGCATGATGATTGGAGCGTGGTTGATCAGATTGTGATGCCTCGTCGGTATAGGGACGAGATACTCTGTTTGGCTCATGATGGTCCTTTGGGTGGACATTTGGGGGTCAATAAGACGTATGACCGTATCTTACGGAATTTTTTTTGGCCAGGGTTGAAAAAGGACGTGAAACAGCACTGCAGGTGTTGTCACATTTGCCAGGTGGCAGGAAAGCCGAACCAATCGATTGTTCCTGCGCCTTTATATCCAATCCCTGTGGTCGGTGAGCCGTTTGAGCGGATTCTAGTTGATTGTGTGGGCCCCCTACCTCGGACAAGGGTGGGCAACAAGTTTTTATTAACAATTATGTGTGCGGCTACCCGCTTTCCGGAGGTGGTCCCTTTGCGTAGAATTACTGCCCCTGCAATTGTTAAGTCTCTCACTAAGTTTTTTTCGTTGTTCGGTTTGCCCAAGGTTGTGCAGAGTGACCAAGGTACCAACTTCATGTCGAAGGTTTTTGGTCAGGTAATGAAGTTGTTAGATAGTAAGCATTGTTACTCCAGTGCGTATCATCCTGAGAGCCAGGGAGCTCTCGAGAGGTTTCACCAGACTTTGAAATCTATGTTGAGGACTTACTGCCTGGAGTTTGAAAAAGACTGGGATGAGGGAGTTCATCTAGTTATGTTTGCGGTGCGTGAGGTCGTGCAGGAGTCTTTAGGGTTCAGTCCTGCTGACCTGGTGTTCGCGCATACTGTACGTGGTCCGTTGAGGGTCCTGAAGGAGAAATGGTTGCAGGAGGATACAAAACGTAGTATTTTAGACCACGTCTGTACTTTTCGCTCTAGACTGAGGAGGGCATGCGAACTGGCAATGGGTAATCTTGCCTCTGCTCAGTCTAGGATGAAGGACTGGTTCGACAGGAAGGCTTCTAGTAGGAATTTTTCTCCAGGTGACAAGGTCCTGGTGTTGTTGCCTATTCCTGGTTCCAGTCTGCAGGCTCGGTATAGCGGTCCCTATCAGGTTATTAAGAAGGTTGGTGAGAGGGATTACGTTATTGGTACCCCTGATCGGAGGCGTAAGACTCAGCTCTGTCATGTCAACATGATGAAACAGTACCATGAGCAGGAGCCTGTGGAGGTTGATGGGTCGGAGCTATGTCCTTCTAAGCCTGTTTTGGCTGCAGTGGTGCTGCCACCTGACACGGGTGGTGATGTGGGGGAGGCACGGTTGTCTGTGGCAGTAACGCAGGGAAAGCTGAGTAACTCTGAGGCTTTGGAGACGCTTCCCTTGCGGTTGTCTCATTTGACTGGCATATCCGTGGCAAGGATAATGTATTGGATGATGCATTGTCGCGCCAGTGATGTCTGTGCTACTGAATAGTTGCTGAAATTTGGTGGTGTTTTTTAGTTCATTTTCAGAAACTTATTCAGTATCTTTGGGTGGGGGTGTTAGGCGCTTCCCCCTCCTGGTGAATGCTATGTACTTACCTTTCTCTGTTTCTATCCCAAGTACAGGCCTCGTGGCTGTGAGTCTGGAATCGAGGGGTTAAAGGCTCCTGTACCCGATTGGCCAAGCTGCGTCAGGTGACAGGTGACTCATCTGAAGTATAAATACCAGAGCTTCCCAGGATTCTCTCTCTTCTTCGTCGACCCTGATTGATGAGCAGACTGCTGGTGTGGGCCGAGGAAGCCTGACCACATGGCATAGAACTTTGTGTATTTTCACCATTCCTTGTTAACAGATATTTAATTGGGACGGATAAGGGCTGACCTTAGAGTTTTCCTGTATTTTGGTTTCAGGGTTGTATCTCTTTGGGCAGGTTTTGGAATCTCCGGTTCGACGGCCCATTGCGTGGCTGGCTGGAGCATTGTTAAATTGGTTGTAGGTTTATCCATATCCCTGACTGGGTTGTTTAAATCAGGTTTGGGTTTTGTGTTCCAATGAATAATTAAAACTGTTTTTGAACCTGAACCTGGTTTTTGACTTGTGTTACGCGGCTCTGAAGTACTTGCATTCGGGAGTCGTAACATAGGGTCACATGTACCGAGGTACATTGAAAAGCTTTTGTTGCGTGCTATCCAGTCAAAGAAGACTATGCATGATTACAATCAAGCCGTCCACAGTGTACAGATTTCGGATAAAGGGCACAAGATTTAGTGCAAGATAAAGTCCGATTGAAGATAGATCAAAGGTTTCCAATGAGATAGATGGGAGGTCGGGACCACGCTCTAGCTGGTTAGAAGATGGTTCAGTTTCCTGATAAAAGCTGTGAATAAACTGCCCCTGAATCTGGAGATATGCATTTTCAAACCTTCACCTCTTGCCAGATGGGAGAGGGGAGACGAGTGAGTGACTGGGGTGACTCTGGTATTTGATTACGCTGGTGGCCTTGGCAAGGCAGCGTCAAGCGTAGTTGTAGTCAGTGGAAGGGATGTTGGTTTGTGTGATGGTCTAGGCCATGACCACAATTCTCTGCAATTGGGAAGCTGTTCCAAAACCATGCCGTGATGTATGGTTTGCAAACAGCTCCATCCAAGGCCGCAAGAAATTGCAGAAGAGGGGGTAGGAAGCATAAACAATGGCATGGTGTTGAGAGGCTGACTGGCTCCGGTGGGTATGTCAATCCCAGGCAACTGTTTTAAAGGAGAATTTGGAAGTTCTCTATATGACCTGGTGCCATAATTGAACCTTCAACAATGATCACTGAAACGGATTAAGATCAGCAACATGTCAGCATTTCTGGGAGCTCACTGTCCATATACTGTCTGCTGCAATGTGTCTATGTTGTTTGTTGCAATGTGTATGGAATCACTACCACCTGCAACCCTTCAAGTCTCACAAGCACAACTGGGAAATATACCACTGGCCTTCCACCATCACTGGGTCTAAATCTTGGAACTCCCTCCCAACAACACTGTGGTAGCACCTTCACCACACGGACAGCTGCAGTTCAAGGAGACAACTCACTGCCAGCTTCTCAAGGCAATTGAGGACGGACAAAAAATGCTGAGCTTGTCAGTTGTGGCCACAACCAGTAAAGAGTTAAAACAACGTCCAACATTTGGATGCACCTGTTGGTTCTTTGGTGACATTTCATCAGATTAAACCCATGGTCACAACTTTGCTGCACAAGAAGGTTAATCAAAGAACATGCACCAATTAGAGCCCATGACCTGTTTGACCTTGGCTGCATGCAGACGTGTTAGTTCTTTCATTAGAAGGCACATTAAATATTCATGATTGAAAGTATAATTTTGCAATTCCTGGCTCAATTCTTGGTGTCAAAGTGTGGATCTGTCATCCGAATGGAAATACTGCAAAAAATCTCAATCCCGTCTAAGAGCCAGTTATTCTGTTTCTGAAACTTATTTTCTAACTGACATCAACAGAACTGTATTTTAGAGGGAGAGTACAATGTAGAGGACAATCGGGTGGTGCTGCGTAAGTCATTTCAACTTTTTTTGTTTTTTTAGTATATCTAAATGTATGTGTTAATGTTTCTTGGCATGTTTTTATCTGGGTGGGGGAATAGGGGGAAACCGTTTCCAGTCACTTATATCGGCGGAGGTGCGACTTTCTCCTAGTTGCATTTCCCCCGCGGCCTAACAACTTGGATTAGTGCGGCTTTTCCCGGAGACGGCCCAGAACTTCAGCAGCAGGCGTGGCGCGGTCTTCCATCGCGGAGCCAGAAGAATGGCTCTGACTTTAACATCGTGAAGCCACGGTATGCTGATCTTCTTGCTGTAGGCGTGGAATGGGCTTTACCATCCCGGAACCAGGGATCCCTTGCCGGGGATCGCCGGAGAAGAGCTCCGACCGCTAGCCTGCCTGCGGCCTATAACATCGAGAAGCCGTGGTCTCTGGTAAGAAAGTGGCTGATTCAGGCACTCCAAGCCGCGGAGTGAGCGTTCCACTCTGTCCCAAAGTCGGAGCTTCGATCGTCCCGACGACAGGTCTGTTACATCGGGCTGTCCGTACCGGCGATTGCGGAAGGTCAAGGCCCCATACACAGGTGAACAAAAGAAGGAAGACTGACTGAACTTTATTGCCTTCCATCACAGTGTGGTGGATGTTTACGTTAAGTCCTATCGTTCTTTTAATTGTGTTGTGTTCTTCTAATTGTATGGTTGCCTGGTAACTCAAATATCACTGTACCTTAATTGGTGCATGTGACAATAAATGTGAATCTGAATCTGAATTTGAATGTACTTCTCTGTCCAGGGTGAAATTCCTCTGCAATATTTTCCAATTTCACATCAGCGTTTCAGTCCCCACTGACACCACTGCGGATGACGCCTTTGCAGTGGGCCTGGTCACGAACAATGATGAGGAGCAAAGGAAGGAGATAGAGAACTTACTAACATGGTGTCAGGACACCAAACTCCCCCTATAATGTCAACAAGATGAAGGAGCTAGTTATCAACTTCAGGAAGCGTGGGGGAGGGAGTACATGCCCCCAATCAACATCTATGGTGTAGAAGTGGAAATGATTGAGAGCTTC